>NC_141003.1:64025021-64236018 GCF_052327205.1 Somniosus microcephalus | reverse complement strand
AAGAGTAATGGGTGAATACAATCCCACGTATGTGCACCAGACCCGAAGCAGGGTTCCACTGCTCCACCAATGCGTTACAGACTTCTCAAATTATGCCATCTATTCTGTGTAAAAATGTAACCTTTTCTTTTGCTGATAGAGAGAGACACGTGTTTATACAGCACCTTATTTCGAAGAACTTACAATGAATTACTTTAAACTCAGTGGCCTAGAAATTGCATCGCGCCTGAATTGAGCTGTGATCCCGGTGAAGTGCACGTTACATGCGTCCAATGAGGCCGGCGACAGGACCACTGCTAATTGGTCTGTCGGCCTCGTTTGCTTGTTTTGGTGAGCTTCGAGCACCAAGAGGCAACTCGCCGTTGACGGGGGAACGACTGTGGTCATGGGCAATCCAATTCTGCAAGGGGGGCCTCAAATTGGCATTATTTGCACATGCAAAGGGCCGAATGCCTGCTTCAGGCATATGCCCTAGTCTCCTACCAATATGGCAGGCGGCGCAATTCCAGCACGGAATGAGCATGCGCTCACTGCCACCATATTGAACACGTAGGCGCTTGTTTTATGCATCCAATTACTAGGCAGGTAACTGTTATATAGGCCAATGCAGCAACCATATTCGCACACAGCAAGATCCCACAAATGGGAGTGAGACAAATGATCTGTGGTTTTCTTTTGGTGGTGTTGGTTTTAGGAGAAATGTTGGCCAGAGCACCGGGAAAACTCTCTGCTCCACTTCAAAATAGTGTCATGGGATCTTAAACATCCATCCAAAGCACAAAGCTATCAGAGAGTGGCACTTCTGACAATGTGGCACTCCTCAGTACTGTACAGTCAGCCTAGATCGTATATGTAAGGCCTAATGTTAGGCTTGAACCCACATACCTTCTGGTACAAATCTGCTACCAATACATGGCGAAACACTCTCCCAGAACAGTGGCCATCTTCTAAAGTAGATAATGGTCATTGCACAATGGTTCAATGGACAGGTACTTCACGGGCTGTCTCATGGAGAGGAAAGGCTGAGGGGTAGAAATTGGTCATCATAGGGCAGACAGAAAACAAAGGCAAAAATGACCAATTTCGCTGGGCTCTGCCCTGTGCCCTAAGGATGCCTGAAAAACATCCGAGGCTACAGGAGGCCAGAAAGTGAGATTTTTTTGAATTTTTAGAGGTTGATTTTAATTCCTGGGCCTTCTGCTTTGACCCCCGATTCCTGCCTTGAGTTACAATCGGGGGCGCTCACTCACTCTGTAGTACACGAGTTTGGGAGCAGTTCCCCAACAGGCAGCGTTGAAAATTTAATTTCCGACTTCTTCAGCCCTGTGCTAATATTGCTCTTGACTCATACTGACATGATATTTGCTGCTGTTTCCCAGAAGTGCAGTAAAACCCAAGCTTTCGAACAGCAATCCCATCACACACTAATTCCAAAATCTTTAAATCATGCCCATATTTTACAGCAACTTCGCACACTACTTTAATCACCAATTTACATTGAAAAGCAATAAATGTTTTAAGCAGTTTATCACAGCTGGGGACCGAAGGTGAGCAGCGAGTGCAGTAAAGGCAACTTCACTTCCTCCTCAATACTCTTTCATTTCTTTCATAATTTTATATAATGTAGGTTATGAAGTCTGATTGTTCGAAGGGGGAATATTGAAACAAAAACAAATCTGCCGGTGTTTCCTCTAGTGACTCTGTCCATGGAGGCAGTGCCTGCGATGGAACCTGCCACTTAAAGGGCAGTGAGCTCCCAACCACAATCACTGATCATCTCTCAACTCAGCCAGGCTGATGGAATGAGTGATAAAGTCCAGCCCTGGGCTCCAGATCACTGTCCAAGCACTCCTGTTTTACAGTGTCGGCGATTGGGCTTGGTTGCGATGCTCTCCATAATTGAATAGCTGTCTTCACTTCACCGGGGGGGGGGCAGCAGCGGTTCACGATTGAATTATAGCCATTCCATAGAATCATTTATTTCTTACAGTACAGAGGGAGGTCATTCAGCCCACCGTGCCTATGAAAGAGCTATCTCGTTAGGCCCACTCCCTTGCTCTTTCCCCATTGTTGGATCCGTGGTTCAGTGGATATGCTGTTATTAAATAATCACACGGATGCTGTACATTAACAATAAACAGGTCTTTACTGGAGGAGGGTAGTCTCAAGACTGGGGGTACAGAGGCATGCCCAAAGCTTATATACAGGTGTTTTCACTGCCGGCACTACAGTATACAGGAGCTGTAAAAGTAGTTCTGACTTAAAGGCACATACACTACAATTCCTCCCCTTTTAGATTAGTAGTACCCCTAACATTCAAATAACAATTAACATTTCAACATGTACATTAAACAACAAAAGTCCATTTATAGATTCAGTCTTTGGGGCGGCTTCCTGACCCTTTCGGGATAGTGCCTTTCCGGAGGTTCTTGTTCTTGGTGCAGAGGCGATTCTGACCCCTTTTCATCGGGTAGTTCATCGGGTTCCACTGCTACTGGGTCTGAGGTAGATGCTACCGGTATGTCGGGTTCATCCCCAGGTACTCGAGACATGGGGTTGACGCGTTCCTGTGACACTAAGATCTGATCGACGTGGCGTCTCACAATGTTCTCCCCGACATCCACTGTGTACATTAATGGCCACTGCCTTGTACATATCGTTCCGGGTTGCCATTTCTCTGTTCGATAGTCACGGGCCAAGACTGGTTGCCCTACATTGAAGCTCCTTGTCGGCTTCTCATTGATGTGCTGGAATTGTTTGTCCTCAACATTTCTTCGCACATTTGGTCTGAGCAAGTCCAGACGAGATCTCAACCTTCGGTTAAAGAACATCATAGCCGGGGTCTGGTTGGTAACTGCAGGTGTCGCGTTTCGGTAGGCTAATAAGAAATTGTCCATCTTATGCTGTAGTGGAATTTCATCGTCGCACATGGCCTTTATCACCTTCTTAAAGGTTTGTACGAACCTCTCAGCCAATCCATTTGTGGCTGGATGATACGGGGCGGATGTGTAATGCCTTACCCCATTCCTTCTCATAAATATTTGGAACTCGTCGGACACAAACTGTGGTCCATTATCAGAGCAAATCTGCTGTGGCAAACCATTCCTGGCAAATATGGTCCGTAGGACTGCAATCGTTTTCTCTGCAGTGGTTGAAGACATTTTTATCACCTCAGGCCACTTTGAATGAGCATCCACTGCTATTAAGAACATTGAGTCCATGAATGGACCAGCGAAATCAATGTGCACCCATTGCCATGGAGAGGAGGGCCACTCCCATGGGTGTAGAGGGGCATGTGGTGGTGCATTTTGGACCTTCTGGCATCCTAAGCAGCTCTTAGTTAGGTCTTTGATTTGTTGAGCGCTTCCCGGCCACCACACAAGCCCTAGCAAGGCTTTTCATTTTCAGTCCCCCCAGATGACCTTCATGTAGCTCATTTAGCACTCTCTCCCTTAACTTGGGTGGAATCACCACTCTGGATCCACCCATCACTGTCCCCTGGCATACTGACAGCTGTTCTCTTCTGGATGAGAATGCTGGCAACAGTGAGTCGCCATGAGTTGGCCATCCCCTCACCGTCAGTTCATATACCCGAGACAGCGTCGGATCATTGCGGGTCTCCTTCTCTATATCCGCGTTCGTTACTGGCAATCGTTCAATTATTGACGAAGAAAATATCTCGATAGGGTCCACTGCTGGTGCTTCCTCCACAGTAGGCAGTGGCAGGCGCGATAGCCCATCAGCGTTCCTATGCTGTTTCGTGCCTTTATATTCTATTTCATATTGATTCGTCCCTAGAAACAGGGACCATCTTTATAACCGCTGTGCAGTCATCACTGGAACGCCCTTCTTAGGATTAAAGATGGAGACAAGTGGTTGGTGGTCAGTCAGCAAGGTGAACTTCTGCCCATGCAGATAGTGGTTGAATTTTTTTACTCCCCATACTAGGCTGAGGGCCTCCCTGTCAATCTAGGCGTAGTTGCGCTCGGCTGAGGTTAGTGACCGAGACGCAAAGGCTACTGGCCTCTCCAAACCGTACGGGAATTTGTGCGACAGCACCGCTCCAATACCATAGGGTAATGCATCACATGCCAAACGAATTGGTAGTGCTGGGTTGAAATAGGCCAACATCTCTTTTGATGTGATCAATTCTTTACACTTCTGGAAAGCTCGTCTACGTTCGTCATCCCACTTCCATGGTACCCCTGTTTGCAGTAGGGTGTTCAGTGGGTGTAATACAGTAGACAAATTTGGTAAGAACTTGTGGTAGTAGTTTACCAGCCCGAGGAACGACCTCAGTTGTGACACATTTACCGGTGCTGGAGCCTTGACTACTGCCTCAATCTTGTCAGGGGACTTATGTAACCCCTCTTCATCGATGACGTGGCCACAATACGAGATCTGTTTCTGGAAAAACTCGCACTTATGGCGATTAGCTCGTAGCCCATACTCCTTTAATCTGGTGAGCATCTTCTCCAAGTTGGTGAGGTGATCACCGTCATTTTCGCCCGTGATCAAGATGTCATCCAAATAACACTGGGTCCCTGGAATCCCTTGCAGGACCTGATCCATCACCCTTTGCCAGATAGCCGGAGCCGAGGCTACTCCAAACACCAGCCGGTTGTATTGATAGAGACCTTTATGTGTGTTGATCGTAAGGTATTGTTTCGAAGCTTCTTCTACCTCCATTTGCAAGTACGCCTGGGCTAGATCAATTTTGGTGAAGCGTTTACCTCCAGATAGCGAGGCGAAAATATCCTCAATTCGTGGAAGTGGATATTGTACCGTGTGAAGGACTGGGTTCACTGTCACCTTAAAATCCCCACAGATGCGGACCTTCTTTGGTTCCCCAGGCGTATTACTCAATGACCTCTTCATTACAGGAACGATGGGTGTAGCCCACTCGCTCCAGTCCACTTTGGACAGTACTCCTGAACATTCCAACCCTTCCAGCTCTGCTTCAACAGCTGGTCTGATCGCATAAGGCACTGGTCTGGCCTTCAGAAACTTTGGGCTTGCATTTTCCTCTATTTTAATCGTTGCTGTTATTCCTTTTAGTGTTCCTAGTCCCTCCTGGAACACTTCTTTTGCGTCAGTTAGCATTTTTGACAGTCGTCCAGGTGTGACGTCATCATCCTTTTTGGCCTCAACCTTCAGTGCCTGTATGGAATGCCAATCTAATTGTATCTTCCGGATCCATTCACATCCTAGCAGTGGTGGTCCTCCATCTGGCAATACATATATATCCATTTTAGGTATTTCCTGGCCTTTATATGTCACTTTCACCCTTATTTTTCCTTTGGGGTAGACTTTTTGCCCCGTATACGCCTTCAAGACAATCTCTGTAACTTTCAAGGGTATGTGTGAAAATAGCCGCTTGTAGTCTCTTTGATTTATGACTGTTAGCGCTGACCCTGTGTCCAATTCCATTTTCACTTGGACTCCGTCTATCTTGAGTGTAACCCAGATAGTCTGGTGATCCTCCATTTCTGTTACCTTATGTAGTTTCAGACAACCCAGCTCCTTGATTCCGGAGTCTGTGTCACTTTTCTGTTCGTCTGAACCACTGTCCATCACCTGGTGTACCTTTTTGTACTTCTCTTGTGGAGATTTCTTACTGTTGGTTTTCTTCCCAGACCTGCAGACTCTTGCTATGTGTCCTGCTTTCCCGCACTGTCTGCACACTTGGTCCTTGAACCAACAATCTTTCTGGTCATGTGTTGTTCTGCCGCAGCGATAGCACTTCTCTGTTCCATAGGACATTTCATTGGTGCCATATTCTGGCGGTCTCCATTGTATCTCTGCAGTGCCCCTTGCGGCTGCTTCGTGTGATACTGCCATACTGAAAGCTTTGTCCAGCGTAAGGTCCTTTTCTGATGGAACCCAGAAACGGCTTCTTTCACTTTGTAGCCCACACACAAACTTGTCCCTTAACGTATCTGCTAGTCCCGCTCCAAACTGGCAGTGTTTCAATAGCTTGCGCAGTTCCGTTAGGTACTCAGCATTGCTTTCGTCTTTGTGTTGGTTCCTTTTATGGGACTTAAATCGTTCTGCTATCAGCAGCGGTGTGGGGTTTAAGTGGTCCTGTAGGATTTCTACTATGCTTTCAAAATTCTTGTTTACCGGCTTCTCTGGGGTTATTAGATTTCGCAGTAACCCATAAGTTTTTGCACCCATGGAATTTAACAGAACCAGTGCTTTATTAGCATCTGGCACTTCATTCGCCCTGCAGTACACCTCAATACGTTCCACATATGTCGCCCAATCTTCGACTTCATTGTCGAACGTAGAGATGCTGCCACTCTTCGGCATCCTTGGGTGCGAGTTAACTGTCAAAAATGGCGCCTCCCGCGCTTCCCCTTCTTCTCCGCTGGCACAAAATAGCGTCTCCCGCGCTTTCCTTCCTTCCCGCGTCGCCCTTCTTCTCCGCTGCGGCTTCTAAAAATGGCGTCTCCCGCGCTCTTTCTTCTTTTCCGCGGCTCAATGGCGTCTCCCGCGCTCCCCTTTCTTCACCCCGCGGACCCTGTTCAGCCCGTGAGCCCTGGCTGTGCTCTGCGCGTTCTTCTTTTTGTATTTTTCGACGCCGCTCAGTCTAGAGCCCGGCTGTTTCTCTATCCTCTCTCTCCCCGGTTTGTTTTCTTTTTCTCGACGCCGCTCGGTGTTCAACCCCCGGCTGCGCCCTGCACTCTTCACCCTCTGTCTTACCCCGTCGACGCTGCTCGGCTTTCTCTCCGCCGTCGGTCGGCTCCAGCCGCCGCTGCTCGGGAAGGGTCTGTGCTGGACCTGTCATCGGTCTCTTGCTGCTCGTCGTGGCTGGGGAACCAAGCCCGGCTCTCCACAGCCTCCCCTGCGAAGTTCAATCTCTGCCTGACCGCTGGGCGGTTGCTCGTGGTCGACGCCCGTGTTCCTGGCCTCGACTATTTTTTTTTTTTATGTTGCAGGTAGATTCGAATCGACACTCGTCGCCACTGTTGGATCCGTGGTTCAGTGGATAGGCTGTTATTAAATAATCACATGGATGCTGTACATTAACAATAAACAGGTCTTTACTGGAGGAGGGTAGTCTCAAGACTGGGGGTACAGAGGCATGCGCAAAGCTTCACTTGGCCAGTGCTGCGACTAGAGTCCTGGCGGATCATATAACTAGGGCTGTAGAGAGGGCTTTAAACTAACTAGTGGGGGGGAGGTTCCTAGAGAGCAAATAATACAAATGACAACAGAGAAGGTCATAGACTTAGGTAGCAGTGGGGAAATTAAAAACCAGAGCATGTCAGGAAGGGCCAGAAGGTATGGAGTAAAAGGTAAAGTAATAAAAAGGGCAAAAGCAGGAACTAAGTGTCACAAAACATCTTTGAAAGTTCTCTATCTGAATGCACGTAGCATTCGTAACAAAATAGATGAGTTAATGGCACAAATAACTACATATGGGTATGATCTTGTGGCCATTACAGAAACATGGCTGCAGGGTGACAATGCCTGGGAATTAAACATACCAGGTTATTTAACGATCAGGAAGGAGAGGCAGGAAGGAAGGGGAGGTGGGGTGGCTATGTTAATAAAGGAAAGAATCACTGTAATACAGAGAAATGATATTGGGTCAAAAGATCAGGACAATGAAACAGTTTGGGTGGAGGTAAGGAATAATAAGGGGAAAAAAACACTAGTGGGCGTAGTCTATAGGCCTCCGAACTGTGGCAACTCTGTTGGACGGAGTATCAATCAGGAAATAGTTGAGGCTTGTAATAAGGGAACATCTATAATTATGGGGGATTTTAACTATCATATTAATTGGACAAATCAAATTGGGCAGGGCTGCCTTGAGGATGAGTTCCTTGAGTGTATTAGGGATGGGTTTCTTGAGCAGTATGTAACTGAACCGACCAGGGGGCAGGCAACCTTAGATCTGGTTCTGTGTAACGAGACAGGATTAATTAAAAATGTCCTAGTAAAGGATCCCCTTGGAATGAGTGACCATAACATGGTTGAATTCCATATTCAATTAGAGGGTGAGAAGGTTGGATCTCAAACAAGCGTGCTAAGCTTGAATAAAGGAGACTATGAAGGTATGAGAGCGGAATTGAGTAGAGTGGATTGGGAAAATAGATTAAAGGGTAAGACGATACATGATCAGTGGTGTACATTTAAGGAGTTATTTTACAACTTCCAAAAAATATATATTCCACTGAGAAGAAAAGGGTGTAAAAGAAAAGACAGCCATCCGTGGCTAAGTAAAGAAATTAAGGATCGTATTCGACTAAAAACAAGGGCCTATAAGGTAGCCAAATCTAGTGGGAGGATAGAGGATTGGGAAAACTTTAAAAGACAGCAAAAAATAACAAAAAGATTGATTAAGAAAGGGAAGATAGATTATGAAAGTAAATTAGCAAAAAATATAAAAACAGATAGTAAGAGTTTTTATAGTTATATAAAAAGAAAAAGGGTGGCTAAAGTAAATGTTGGTCCCTTAGAGGATGAGACCGGGAAATTAATGGTGGGAAATATGGAGATGGCAAAAACACTGAATGAATATTTTACATCAGTCTTTACAGTAGAAGACACTAAGAATATCCCAACACTGGACAAACAGGGGGCTAAAAGGGGGGAGGAGCTAAACACGATCAAAATCACTAAGGAAGTGGTACTCGGTAAAATAATGGGACTCAAGGCGGATAAATCACCTGGACCTGATGGCTTACATCCTAGGGTCTTGAGGGAAGTGGCGGTAGGGATTGTGGATGCATTGGTAATAATTTTCCAAAACTCCCTGGACTCAGCAATGGTCCTGGCAGACTGGAAAACTGCTAATGTAACACCCTTATTTAAAAAGGGCAGTAGACAGAAGGCTGGAAACTATAGACCGGTTAGCCTAACATCTGTGGTAGGTAAAATTTTGGAGCCCATTATTAAGGAGACAGTAACAGGACATTTGGATAATCATAATTTAATAGGACAAAGTCAGCATGGTTTTATGAAGGGGAAGTCATGTTTGACAAATTTGCTGGAGTTCTTTGAGGAAGTAACATATAGGGTGGATAAAGGGGAACCAGTGGACGTAGTGTATATAGACTTCCAAAAGGCATTTGACAAGGTGCCACACAAAAGATTATTGCTTAAGATAAAAAATCACAGGATTGGGGGTAATATTCTGGCATGGATAGAGGATTGGCTATCTAACAGAAGGCAGAGAGTTGGGATAAATGGTTCATTCTCAGACTGGCAATCAGTAACTAGTGGTGTTCCGCAGGGGTCAGTGCTGGATCCCCAACTCTTTACAATCTATATTAACGATTTGGAGGAGGGGACCGAGTGTAACATATCAAAGTTTGCAGATGATACTAAGATGGGGGGGAAAGTAGTGAGTGAGGAGGACATAAAAAACCTGCAAGGGGACATAGACAGGCTAAGTAAGTGGGCAGAGATTTGGCAGATGGAATACAATACTGGAAAGTGTGAGGTTATGCACTTTGGCAGGAAAAATCGTAGAGCAAGTTATTATCTTAATGGCAAGAAACTGGAAAGTACTGAAGTACAAAGGGATCTGGGGGTCCTGGTGCACGAAACTCAAAAGGTTAGTATGCAGGTGCAGCAAGTGGTTAAGAAGGCCAATGGAATGTTGGCTTTCATTGCTAGGGGGATAGAATATAAAAATAGGGAGGTATTGCTTCAGTTGTACAAGGTATTGGTGAGACCGCACCTGGAATACTGCGTACAGTTTTGGTGTCCATACTTAAGAAAGGACATACTTGCTCTCGAGTCAGTACAAAGAAGGTTCACTCGGTTAATCCCGGGGATGAGGGGATGGACATATGAGGAGAGGTTGAGTAGATTGGGACTCTACTCATTGGAGTTCAGAAGAATGAGAGGCGATCTTATTGAAACATATAAGATTGTGAAGGGGTTGGATCGGATGGATGCAGGGAAGATGTTCCCGATGATGGGTGAAACTAGAACTAGGGGGCATAGTCTTAGAATAAGGGGCTGCTCTTTCAAAACTGAGATGAGGAGAAACTACTTCACTCAGAGGGTGGTCGGTCCATGGAATATGCTGCCCTAAAAAAACTGTAGAAGCTACATCATTACATAAATTTAAAACAGAAATAGACAGTTTCCTAGAAGTAAAGGGAATTAAGGGTTACGGGGAGCGGGCAGGAATTTGGACATGAGTCTAGGTTCGGATCGGTCATGGCCCTGTGGGTAGCGGAGCGGGCCCAGGGGCCGTGTAGCCTGATCCTGCTCCTATTTCGTGTGTCTAATTCTGTTAGATGCAGGAGATGGTTCTGTGATAGTGGATTGGCAGTTAGGATCAGATCAGCCATGATCTTATTGAATGGCGGAGCAGGCTCGAGGGGCCGATTGGCCTACTCCTGCTCCTATATCTTATGTTCTTATATACAGGTGTGGTCACTGCCGGTACTACAGTATACAGGAGCTGTAAAAGTAGTTCTGACTTAAAGGCACATACACTACACCCATGTCCCTGCAAATCTTTCCTTTTCAAGTGTATATCCAATTCCCTTTTGAAAGTTACTATTGAATCTGTTTCCACCACCCTTTCAGGCAGTGCATTCCAGATCAAAACAACTCGCTTCATAAAAATCATTCTTCTCATCTCCCCTCTGGTTCTTTTGCCAATTATCTTAAATCTGTGTGCTCTGGTTACTGACCCTCCTGCCAGTGGAAACAGTTTCTCCTTCTTTATTCTATCAAAACCTTTCATTATTTTGAACAACTCTATCAAATCTCCCCTTAACCTTCTTTGCTCTAAGGAGAACAATCCCAGCTTCTCTAGTCTCTCCATGTAACTGAAGTCTTTCATCCCTGGCACCATTCTAGTGTGCAGAACTATACCCCAATGAAAGTCAATACCTTCAGGAGGGGAGAGGAGTAATTGGACAAAAATGCCCCACACATCTATGCATATCTTGATGAAATTTTACATAATATATTAAAAATGATATACAGGCATCACTCTCCTGATGTCGTACTCCAGTCACACTTTGTTACAGATGCAAAAACAATCTTAAAATGCTATGTGCTTCTGATCTGCAGCCTGAAACTGACAAACGCATTCCAATCTGCAAAGTTCCCTGACCAAACAGCAATTAAATGCTGCTCACCTCAGGGTTTGAAGGGACAGGTTAGTTTAAATCTTTGCAGCAGAATAATACAATGTACATGGGGGGGGGGGGGGGAGAATTTCAGTATTGCCCCGCTTGGGGCGCTATTATCGGCCGGGCGCAAAGTTTAGCGCCCGGCACTAATTATCGCCTCCGACTGCAAATTTGGCCTCTATCGCCCCTGGAGGTGATTTGAGCGCTAAATCAGGCGCTACACACCTGTCTTAAGGTGCTAACGCCGAGGAGCGAGGCGCTACCTCAGAGCGCTGGCGAAGCTCATGTGATGTCAGTCAGCAATGGAACACAGACACACTGGCGCCGGACAGTTCTTAAATGGGAGGGTTGATCTTGCTCTCCATCCACACCCTGCTCATTGCAGCCTTGAATCTTGGCCTGGAGAGACCTCAAAAGCAATTATGTTGGAAGCACTAATGGATAGGCCCAGGGAAAGAGCTCGGCGCTTACGAACCTCAAGAGTGGTGCTTGAGGGCCAAAACTCCTTAGGACAGCGTTAAAACCCAAAATTTTGCCAACAAAAAAAGGCAGGAAGTGGCCGCCTTTAAATAGCGCTCCCCCAGCCCCTTCCCGACTGCAAAACATTCCCCTCTACTTGTCATTGCTAGTGGCAGACGGAAAGGCAGGGGGCACGGCTCAATATCTGGTCTGGGGCGCTACCGGGGCGTTGCACGCTCGACTGATGTCACGATCTGCAGGCGCAGGAGATCGGGCGGTATTGTTTAACGCCGCTGCAAAATGTTTGGTCAATTTCGTGAGCAGCGTAAACATTGCCGCGCCTGGGCACTAGTTGCTTTGTGCCCCGTTAGCGCTCTCTTAGGGCGCAAACGGGAGGCGCTAATCAACCGAATTTTTCCCCCATGATTCTCTATCTACCCCGTTTCTGTACCTAACCTGGGAGTGTTTAATAGGACAGTGTAGAGGGAGCTTTACTCTGTATCTAACCAGTGCTGTACCTGACCTGGGAGTGTTTGATGGGACAGTGTAGAGGGAGCTTTACTCTGTATCTAACCCGAGCTGTACCTGACCTGGGAGTGTTTGATGGGACAGTGCAGAGGGAGCTTTACTCTGTATCTAACCCGTGCTGTACCCGTCCTGGGAGTGTTTGATGGGGCAGTGTAGAGGGAGCTTTACTCTGTATCTAACCCGTGCTGTACCTGCCCTGGGAGTGTTTGATGGGGCAGTGTAGAGGGAGCTTTACTCTGTATCTAACCCGTGCTGTACCTGCCCTGGGAGTGTTTGATGGGACAGTGTAGAGGGAGCTTTACTCTGTATCTAACCCGTGCTGTACCTGCCCTGGGAGTGTTTGATGGGACAGTGTAGAGGGAACTTTACTCTGTATCTAACCAGTGCTGTACCTGTCCTGGGTGTGTTTATTGGGACAGTGTAGAGGGAGCTTTACTCTGTATCTAACCAGTGCTGTACCTGACCTGGGAGCGTTTGATGGGACAGTGTAGAGGGAGCTTTACTCTGTATCTAACCCGTGCTGTACCTGCCCTGGGAGTGTTTGATGGGACAGTGTAGAGGGAGCTTTACTCTGTGTCTAACCCGTGCTGTACCTGCCCTGGGAGTGTTTATTGGGACAGTGTAGAGGGAGATTTACCCTCTCTCTGAGACACTCAGACCTGCTCCCCACCTGTCCCATCTCACCATGTTTCTAAAATATTCCACCGTAATGACTTTGATCCCTGTCTGACCCCCCCAGAAAACTCTCTAACAGCAGCAGCAATGAAGCTAAGAGTGAAGTGACTCATAAGCCTGTGGGAGTGCATCTCCCGCTGTACAATACACTCGGTACTCACTGCAGTTATTCTGGTGACAGCCAGCTTGGTGTGTGTACAGTTTCCTCTCCCTCCCCCGGGATTCAATCCCAAACCTCAGCCAGTTACTTCCTCCTACAGCTCTGTTGTTTTTCCAGTGAGCAACTTTAGAACGTCAAAGCGAAAGGAAGATTATCACCAATTAAAGGGACCGAGTGTTTTGAATTTCCCCACAATTCTGCGTGATAGACAGGGAGATGGCAGTGATTGGGTCTCTCCATTTCCCTGTATTTAGTGTTTTTTGTGGCTGTCTTTTGAGCCTTTGTGAGCAGCTGGGGTCCCCGAGGTGCAGGCTCAACTGGAGTGCTAGAAACAATCCACGATCAGGACAGAATTGAAATGGTTCCTCCCACCTTCATTAAAATCATTCTTTATCTCTTTGAGGATATTAGTTGGCACAGATCATCTGTGCTTGCTAGAAATGTCAGATGGAGGCAGCCTAGAGCAGGCATTTGTCTCCTTGCGTGACGTCGCGCTGCGCTCCTCCAGGGGCCTCGCGCTGCGCTCCTCCAGGGGCCTCGCGCTGCGCTCCTCCAGGGGCCTCGCGCTGCGCTCCTCCAGCGGCCTCGCGCTGCGCTCCTCCAGCGGCCTCGCGCTGCGCTCCTCCAGCGGCCTCGCGCTGCTCTCCTCCAGCGGCCTCGCGCTGCTCTCCTCCAGGGACCTCGCGCTGCTCTCCTCCAGGGACCTCGCGCTGCTCTCCTCCAGGGACCTCGCGCTGCTCTCCTCCAGGGACCTCGCGCTGCTCTCCTCCAGGGACCTCGCGCTGCTCTCCTCCAGGGACCTCGCGCTGTTCTCCTCCAGGGACCTCGCGCTGTTCTCCTCCAGGGACCTCGCGCTGTTCTCCTCCAGGGACCTCGCGCTGTTCTCCTCCAGGGACCCCGCGCTGTTCTCCTCCAGGGACGTCGCGCTGTTCTGCTCCAGGGACGTCGCGCTGTTCTGCTCCAGGGACGTCGCGCTGTTCTCCTCCAGGGACGTCGCGCTGCTCTGCTAAGCCATTTTGCTCTGCACGGAAGGGTTTCCTTTACTTGCGACACGCTGTCAATTTAGCACCCATCGAAGCCTAGGTCACCAACGGAAAGCTACGTATTTGGGTATTTCTCCTGGCACTGGGGCACGGGGTGGATTGTAAGAAGTACTCGAGCCACTTTAACCATACTCTCAACCCTGTGCACCTTCTACAGTGAGAGCAAGACAGCATTTCACGGGGTCCAATTGAAGTGACTTCTCCTGGACTTTGGTCCCATTAGTGGCAGTCACTGGTCATTTCTGCACAATGTATATAGAGTTGGGGTAATTTTAACCTCACCCACCATGTGGGAAACTGACACAAATAAGTTCGCCTGCCTAATTTTACTTTCTATCAACATAAAATTACCCTTCAATAAATTCATTCAATCTTGATGATGAAATCTTGATCAATGAAATCTGAAAACCATTCAGATAAGAACTTTATACGAGACTGCCTCTAACCCAGCCTCAGCTGGTGCGGGTTTTTCAGTACCCTCCTGCTACAGAATTGTTCTTAAAATGTCTGGGAAAGAGACTGGGATGCTAATAATAAAGCATTGAGGATTAATCAGTCAGTCCCCTTTACTATTACAGTGTACCCTCACCCCATCAGTGTCAGCCATGGCTCAGTCGGTAGCACTCTCACTTCTGAGTCAGAAGGTTGTGGGTTCAAGTCCCACTCCAGAAACTTGAGCCCATAATCTAGGTTGACACTCCCAGTGCAGTGCTGAGGGAGTGCTGCACTGTCGTAGATGCCATCTTTTGGATGAGACATTACACCAAGGCCACGTCTGCCCTCTTAGGTGGACATAAAAGATCCCACGGCACTATTTTGAAAAAGAGCAAGAGTTCTCCTGGGATCCTAGCCAATATTTATCCCCCAACCAACATCACTAAAAAACAATTATGTGGTCATGATCACATTGCTGTTTTTGGGAGCTTGCTGTGTGCAATTGCCTACCATGTTTCCTACATTACAATAGTGATTGCATTTCAAAGGTACTTCATTGGCTGTAACGGATGAGAAAGGTGCTATATAAATGTAAATGATCTTATTTCTCCTTCAGTATTACAGTGTTACATTACAATATAACAAACAGGACCTATCGATCCCCCCGCTCGGTATTAATTTGATAGGATCTTGTTAAGTGTTCACATCGAAAGCTGTTCTTCACACAAAGGGTAGTGGAAGTCTGGAACTCTCCCCCCCAAAAAGCCGTTGAGGCTGGGGGTCAATTGAAAATTTCAAAACTGAGATCAATAGATTTTTGTTAGGTAAGGGTATTAAGGGATACGGAACCAAGGCAGGTATATGGAGTTAAGATACAGATCAGCCATGATTTAATTGAATGGCGGAACAGGTTCGAGGGGCTGAATGGCCTCCTCCTATTCCTATGACAGTGAATGTCTGGGATTTGGGTCATTTGTGACATGGTCATCACCCAGTTAAAAGCATCGATTCAGCACAGATTCAATATCGATAAAGCAGGTGAACAGGACAGACAGGAAAGAGAGAGACTGTGCTCCCCGACACCCTGGTGGATAACCACACCACACAGTGTAATACTGAGTCACACACACCAGGAGGGTTACAGGTGAAATACCTGCTCGATATTCAGCTTGTGATGCAAGCTGGGCCTTTTGTAGAGGCCCCAGTGTCGCAGAGTTAGGGTCAGGATTTCTCCACCGATTACTATAATGTGATGTTCCCGAGTTTGGCCGAGGACAGGGTGGGCCTTAGCTGTGATTCCCCAATGGTGGAATAGCCTGCCACTACTCAATGTTGAGGCTCAATGAAAACTAGGTGCTGTGTGACCAGAGGTTGGCCAGCATCTATGAAACCTGAACCCCAGTGAGAGTCAACACCTTCAAGAGAGGAGGGGACCTGTACCCCAGTGAGAGTCAGCACCTTCAGGAGAGGAGGGGATCTGAACCCCAGTGAGAGTCAGCACCTTCAGGAGAAGAGGGGACCTGAACCCGTGAGAGTCAGCACCTTCAGGAGAAGAGGGGACCTGAACCCCAGTGAGAGTCAGCACCTTCAGGAGAGGAGGGGACCTGAACCCCAGTGAGAGTCAGCACCTTCAGGAGAGGAGGCGACCTGAACCCGTGAGAGTCAGCACCTTCAGGAGAGGAGGCGACCTGAACCCCAGTGAGAGTCAGCACCTTCAGGAGAGGAGGGGACCTGAACCCCAGTGAGAGTCAGCACCTTCAGGAGAAGAGGGGACCTGAACCCCAGTGAGAGTCAGCACCTTCAGGAGAAGAGGGGACCTGAACCCGTGAGAGTCAGCACCTTCAGGAGAAGAGGGGACCTGAACCCCAGTGAGAGTCAGCACCTTCAGGAGAGGAGGGGATCTGAACCCCAGTGAGAGTCAGCACCTTCAGGAGAAGAGGGGACCTGAACCCCAGTGAGAGTCAGCACCTTCAGGAGAGGAGGGGATCTGAACCCCAGTGAGAGTCAGCACCTTCAGGAGAGGAGGGGACCTGAACCCCAGTGAGAGTGAACACCTTCAGGAGAAGAGGGGACCTGAACCCCAGTGAGAGTCAGCACCTTCAGGAGAGGAGGGGACCTGAACCCCAGTGAGAGTCAGCACCTTCAGGAGAGGAGGCGACCTGAACCCCAGTGAGAGTCAACACCTTCAGGAGAGGAGGGGATCTGAACCCCAGTGAGAGTCAGCAACTTCAGGAGAGGAGGCGACCTGAACCCCAGTGAGAGTCAGCAACTTCAGGAGAGGAGGCGACCTGAACCCCAGTGAGAGTCAGCACCTTCAGGAGAGGAGGGGATCTGAACCCCAGTGAGAGTCAGCACCTTCAGGAAAGGAGGCAACCTGAACCCCAGTGAGAGTCAGCACCTTCAGGAGAAGAGGGGACCTGAACCCCAGTGAGAGTCAGCACCTTCAGGAGAAGAGGGGACCTGAACCCCAGTGAGAGTCAGCACCTTCAGGAGAGGAGGGGATCTGAACCCCAGTGAGAGTCAGCACCTTCAGGAGAGGAGGCGACCTGAACCCCAGTGGGAGTCAGCACCTTCAGGAGAGGAGGCGACCTGAACCCCAGTGAGAGTCAGCACCTTCAGGAGAGGAGGCGACCTGAACCCCAGTGAGAGTCAGCACCTTCAGGAGAGGAGGCGACCTGAACCCCAGTGAGAGTCAGCACCTTCAGGAGAGGAGGCGACCTGAACCCCAGTGAGAGTCAACACCTTCAGGAGAAGAGGGGATCTGTACCTCAGTGAGAGTCAGCACCTTCAGGAGATGGGGATGAAATAGGGGGGCTGGAGTGCGCACACATATATACTCACGCACACACTCACAGCTACTCACACACGCAATCGCACACACTTACACACACAACTGTACAGACACACAGTCAGAGGTACTCCATTACACCAACACCAGCAATACCTTTAAAACCACAATGCAGACATAAATAGACAGAAGCCATCGAATAGAATACCTGTAGAGCAGTAAATATTCAGGAAAGGTGTACCAAGTGTGTAGATGGAGCTGGCCATAGTCCGAGACCAATGGTAGCTGGTCAGAATCCTGTCTTTCTTTCTCTATCTCCTCACAATTGATTTGTGTGCGGTCTGAACAGGCTGTCTGTATGTACATCAAACCCCACTCAACAGGATACAACAGGAATGGATGACTAACAACTCATTCTGCCTGACTCACAAGAGCTGTGATTAAAATAAATTCACAGGGCACAATGAGAACAATATCCCCTACCCAGGCCCAAGCTCACCTCAACCCTATCGCCTCCCAAATATCAAAGAAAAGCAACCTTGCAATTATTTGTTCATTCTCCTGTCTGTTTCTGGCTTTTGTTATTTTGACTATTTTTCTTTTAAGTGCTGATGACATCATTGGGGGAAGGCGGTTTGGAGAATTTCCTGAGCTTTGTGAGTGCAAGTGAGGGGGTGTTAAAGGTACAGAGTGAGCTGAAGCTACACTTTGTTTAATAATCACAGTCCCAACTCCTAGTGAGTGCTGTGGGCACACTTACACTCAACCCCCAGTGGTAGGAATTGGGCCTCATTACACCTGCTTTCTGGGCACAAAACAGGGGCATAAAGGTCCAAATTAGGGAGCCTCCCTCCTGCACCCGAAGAGTGTCGGAAACAAATCCGACGCCATTTTGGTTTGGGCACTGTAGAGGCATTCCTGGCATCAGCGTAAAACAGGCGTGAGGACCCTTGAATATGTTAATGAGGGGCCCAACACCTGTTCCAGGACACCTTTCCCAAATTGGTCAAAAGCTAGGTGGAGATGGCCCAGCATAAGCTCCAACTAATATTTCCAGTTCTATAGCGGCTGAAGTAACGGTCCTGAAAGGGACAGCTTGAAACGCCTAAGAACGGGATAAGCAGGAGCACGCCTCCTGGCTCCACAGCAATGCTGTGGGCCTCTGCCACACCCGTGCCCAATCCCTTCTCAATCATCTCCTTTCTTCATCTCTGCCACCCCAAGGACATGCCTGATGGCCTCTGCATCATCGCAGTAAATATCCGCAGCTCACCAGATCTGTAAAAATAATATCGATCAGACCTCAGGCCAATGTGTTTGGGCGTGGGGTTCATTCCTGTCAGTGCACATATAACCTGTATCCCAAGGAGAGTCCGTACACACAGAACCTGTACCCCAGGGACAGTCAGCACATTCCGTCAGCACACAAAGAACCTGTACCCCAGCACAATTCCGTCAGCACACATAGAACCTGTACCCCATGGACAGTCAGCACAATTCCGTCAGCGCACATAGAACCTGTACCACAGGGAGAGTTAGCACACACAGAACTAGTGTCTTGCCAGTGGAACCTGTGCCCCAGCGAGAATTAGTGTCTTCGGTGTGGGGAATAAATCTGATTCGGAAAAAACAGAGTGCGAGCTGGTGAGGGGAGGTATATATATTTATAGAGAGACCTCCTTCATCATGTAAAGAAAGAACCCAGTACAGAAAGACCGCCAGTGTAGATGGACCCCTGTGTAAAGAAGCCCTCATATAGAGAAATACCCTGTAGATTGACAGAGGCCTCCTGTAGCAACACCCTCACAGAGAATCACCCTGTATATAGAGCCCCCACCCCCTGAGGATATCTGCCTCCTGCACAGCAAGATCATCTTTAGAAAAATCACTGGTACAGAGGGGCCCCCTTATATAGAGAGATCCTCTACATACAGACACACCCAATGTAGACAGACTCCAATACAGAGAGGTCCCCAGTATAGAGAGACCACAATATAGACCCCAATATAGAGAAGTCCAAAATAGAGACCCAATATAGAGAGACCCCCAATATAGAGACCCCAATAGAGAGAGACCCCCCAGTATAGAGAGGTCCCCAGTATAGAGAGTCCCCCCAATATAGACAGACCCCCAATATAGACAGACCCCCAATATAGAGACCTCCACAAAATAGACCCCCAAAATAGACACCCCCAATACAGAGAGACCCCCCAATAGAGAGAGACCCCCCAAATAGAGAGAGACCCCCCCAATAGAGAGAGACCCCAATCTAGAGATATATTTTTCTTTATGTGGACCATCTTTTCCGAGCACATCCAAGCAGTAAGAAAGACGGGACACTAGCACCCAAATGTTTGGTGGGTGAAGCCACCTCCCAACGGGGCACTGAGCCCGTACCGGAGTTCTCCAGGACATCCCGATCTACACCCGGTTATCAGATCTCTGCTGGAGCAGGAACTGGGCGGCTGCAACTGGGCTCAGGACCCCTGACCTGTGGGGAGAATAATCGGCCAGAGTTCCTGCTGTGATCAAAATCCAGTGAGATCTGTATGCAAACCCTTCGAGTGTTCACTCTCACACTGACCATAACACACACCCTCTCACTGACCATAACACACACCCCCTCTCACTGACCATAACACACACACACACCCCCTCTCACTGACCATAACACACACACACCCCCTCTCACTGACCATAACACTCACACCCTCACTGACCATAACACACCCTCACTGACCATAACACACCCTCACTGACCATAACACACACACCCTCTCACTGACCATAACACTCACACCCTCACTGACCATAACACACACACCCCCTCACTGACCATAACACACACACACCCTCTCACTGACCATAACACACACCCCCTCTCACTGACCATAACACACCCCCTCTCACTGACCATAACACACACACACCCCCTCTCACTGACCATAACACACACACCCTCTCACTGACCATAACACACACACCCTCTCACTGACCATAACACACACCCCCTCTCACTGACCATAACACACACCCCCTCTCACTGACCATAACACACACACCTCCTCACTGACCATAACACACACACCCTCACTGACCATAACACACACACACCCCCTCTCACTGACCATAACACACACCCCCTCTCACTGACCATAACACACACACCTCCTCACTGACCATAACACACACACCCTCACTGACCATAACACACACACCCGCTCACTGACCGTAACACACACACCCCCTCTCACTGACCATAACACACACACCCTCTCACTGACCATAACACACACCCTCTCACTGACCATAACACACACCCCCTCTCACTGACCATAACACACACACACCCTCTCACTGACCATAACACACACACCTCCTCACTGACCATAACACACACACCCGCTCACTGACCCCTCAGGTTGTCTCCGTACAGACCCGATATCGCAAGTGTCTTTAGGTGCAGCATGCAGGCTGTGTTATTAGCTCCTGGGCTCCGTTACACAAGCAGCAAACTCTTTTTAACCCCCCTTAACCAGACAATTATCACCAGCGAGTTGAACTCTCTCCCTCGGATATTAACTCCTTCCTTACCTGTCTTGGACTACGGGCTGTGAGGCTCAGTGACACTGTGGGGGTGTGGTTCGGAGATAGATACCACTACCACCTTCAAACGTCTTCAGAATGTGTGCTGTTAGCAATCATTGCATAGTTACCATGGAAATGTTAAGGAGTTGTGCTGAATACCCGTCAGAGAATACGACAATGAGAGATTTTAAAGCAAATGAAGTGCCGGGTTGTCGTGCTACCACCTACTTTTTTCCCTGTTTCCATGGCGCCACCTTGGAAACACGGGAACGCTCTCTCTATTCTGCCCTCACAATGTGCCTGAGCCCCGGTCCCATAGGGGCGCCTTCTACTGCATTTAGAACATTTTCTTTTCAAATCGCAGTGAATTACTTTGAAGCACACTGATGATTGTTATTTCAGCAAAAAGTGTAGCCATTTTTAACACAGCATTATCCCACAAAGAGTTAATCTGAGGAGTTTTGGATGGGGGAACTCCCTTGTTCTGCTTCATCTGAACAGAAGAGGTGGCTTTGGTTTAATGTCTGATCTGAAGGATACCACTTCCAACAATGCACTGCTCCATCAAGACTGCACTGCAGTGCAGGCCTGGATTAGATGCCCAAGTCCTGGGAGTGAGGCCTTGAGCCCATGACCTTCTGTTACCAATATAAGTCAACCTGACAGCACTGGTGCCGGTTACTGCTGAATGTTGGGGTTTCTTGGTTTGAGTCCATGTTGACTGGACCTGGATATAAACTGTCGAAAACTCATTCTTACAGGCAGGTCTGGGCTAGATTTGAACCCAGTACCGGAGGTGGAAGGTCAGTGTCCAATGCAAATTCAATTTAGATAGTTTGATCTCTCCCTATCCAGAAAGTGATAATCTTTTAATCCGCTAACTACAATGGGAAGCAATTAACCTCCGATTGGCAGTCAGTGGAATCGGATAATCGGTGGTCAGAGTCTCAGAAACAGAAACATGCCATGTAGAAATACAGAAATCCAAGGATATTTCAAGAACTGAAAATATCCTTTAAACAAGCTCCAGATCTTGGTGGTCATTTCCCAGAATTCACTGGCTGTGGAGAACCTAGAACGATCCCCTCATTATACGAACATTCCACAAAGAAATCATTCAGAGAATTTTGTGCTCATCAAGGAAAGATGCCCAGACCCGCAGTGTCCCATCAAACACTCCCAGGACAGGTACAGCATAGGTTAGATACAGAGTAAAGCTCCCTCTACACTGTCCCATCAAACACTCCCAGGGCAGGTACAGCACGGGTAAGATACAGAGTAAAGCTCCCTCTACACTGTCCCATCAAACACTCCCAGGGCAGGTACAGCACAGGTTAGATACAGAGTAATTCTCCCGCTACACTGTCCCATCAAACACTCCCAGGGCAGGTACAGCATGGGTTAGATACAGAGTAAAGCTCCCTCTACACTGTCCCATCAAACACTCCCAGGGCAGGTACAGCACAGTTTAGATACAGAATAAAGGTCCCTCTACACTGTCCCAACAAACACTCCCAGGGCAGGTACAGCACGGGTTAGATACAGAGTAAATCTCCCGCTACACTGTCCCATCAAACACGCCCAGGGCAGGTACAGCACGGGTTAGAGATAGAGTCAAGCTCCCTCTACACTGTCCCATCAAACACGCCCAGGGCAGGTACAGCATGGGTTAGATACAGAGTAAAGATCCCTCTACACTATCCCATCAAACACTCCCAGGGCAGGTACAGCACAGTTTAGATACAGAGTAAAGATCCCTCTACACTGCCCCATCAAACACTCCCAGGGCAGGTATAGCAGTAAAGCTCCCTCTACACGCCCATCAGACACTCCCAGGGCAGGTACAGGGTGAAGTTCAATAAGCATTACAGCCAAACGGAGAGGAGCAGCCCTTCTGTACCCATGTGACAATGTTCCGATCCCAGCCATCCTGAGGTCTATTTAATTGTGATTATCAGTTAGTGCCAAATGATGTGTATTTCTGCTCAGAGCCCACACCATCCGTCCATTTGATGATTTTCACAATCAGGGAAGATGTGTTCATCCCCTCTGGGCTGTATGTGACCTCAGGTCGCAAAGGTTAGGGCTATTGTCTGACCCATTGTACCCAGTACCCGCTCTGCTGGTGTTCCTCTTACACCAAGACTCTCTGGAGCTCTGTGCTGTCATTGGAGTGGAAGTGATTCATTTCTGCTGTGCAGCCATTGTTTTCCAGCAGTGGAAGGATGGCTCCTCCTTCACTCCCAGAAATACACTCTGGTGTGGTCATGTCCGGTCCTTTCTCCCCCGACCTCCTATCCCCCCCACTTCCTCGCCCGTTCCACATCTCACTGTGATCCTCGAGGTGCTGGGAAGACCCATCGACCATTGCCTCATTGTATCTCTCACAAACATATCAACGCGCTCGAGATACACGATATTACTTTGCCGTGCGGTGACTGACGTTACATAGTGAAACGCAGCAGCCATTTTACGCACAGCTAGATCCCACAAACAGCAAAACGTCCGGGTAATCTGTTTTTGGTGATGTTGGTTGAAGGTGGAATGTTGGCCAGGACACGGGAAAACTCCCTTCCCCTTCTATAAATAGTGCTATTGGGATCGTTAACATCCACCCTAATATGCGAGTTTTCAGGTGACATCAAGATATGAGAGAGAGTCAGGACTGTCGATGCTCGACTACTACAGGCAGATCTCGATGCGCTGGGGGTTTGAGCCCGTGTTTGACAAATGATGCAATGTTGTGCATGCGGGCAGGGTGAACACTGAAGATACACCCTACAGGGAAAAGTACTAAAGCCAGTGGTGAAAGGAAAAGATCTGGGCATTCTAGTGCATAGATCTCTCAAGGTTCACGAGCAACACATAACACAAGATTGTAATGGATGAGTAGGGCACTGCAAGGTGGGCTTGTGCCTTCCCTGGGAAATCCTTATCAAATCGCTGTTCTAGTCTGAGAGGACAGCGGTCCTGGAGTTCTTGCTTACCTTAGCCTCTCGGCCACAGAGTGAGTTCTCCCAGCTGGAGATCAGCAGGCACCAACAATACTGTAAACAGGGTCCCCGAGCTCATGGGTCAGGCTGACAGCAATTCACTCCACGTAAGTAGGCAGCCTGCCTTGTGAAAATCACCTCCCGCCGTGACGAGACCAAACTCACTTCAGATCAACAGGATGTCCCCGCTCCTCTCTATTCAGAATGTCCACGTATTGCATTCTGTGCCAGCTGCAACTCTGTCACAAAAAGAAAGAGATAGACTTCCAGCATTGAGCCTCCCAGTGCCTGCTCCTCGACTCTTACCCATAAAATCACCCAACACAGGAGGGAAACAAGTCAGGATGTGACACCAATCAGTGAGGGAGGAAACACCTTGCTAAGGCACGCACTGATTCCCAATCTCTACAACACCGGATGGAGACATGCGAAGACACAGGAAGCCAGTGGGGACCCACAGTAGAATACCTGGCAGCTGCAGGCTCTGAGATAACAATACATTGTTTACTGGTTCCACAGACTCCACACATTCCACGAGCAACTCCAGCCCCGTGCTTTGCATGGAAAGAAATCGGCTCTCAGGCAGAACGGGTCAGATCCCCAGTGAGCTGGGAGCAGTCGGGGTCCTTTGGAGACGGGGTTAACCCTTTCTCTGCCAATGCACTGGCGAGGCCCGTGGACTCTTACTTGGAAGTCTGGCAGAGAAACAAAAAACTGGGTAGGAAGTGGCCACAGGAAGGAGCTGAGGAAAGGAAGGAGCAGGTTGTCAGAGACCGAGAGACCAGCTGCTCTTTTTAAACTTGTGTTTCTTTCCCTTCCTCAGTTCCGACTTTCCCACTTTTCTGTGCCGTGCCCATTCCCAATAGACAGGATGCTCCCCAACAATACTCCGACAACCCCTACAGCTCTGTTCAGACTGTAGTATCCCTGACCCCCTACAGCCCTGTTCAGACTGTAGTATCCCTGACCCCCTACAGCCCTGTTCAGACTGTAGTATCCCTGACCCCCTACAGCCCTGTTCAGACTGTAGTATCCCTGACCCCCTACAGCCCTGTTCAGACTGTAGTATCCCTGACCCCCCTACAGCCCTGTTCAGACTGCAGTATCCCTGACCCCCTACAGCTCTGTTCAGACTGTAGTATCCCTGACCCCTACAGCCCTGTTCAGACTGCAGTATCCCTGACACCCTACAGCCCTGTTCAGACTGTAGTATCCCTGACCCCCTACAGCTCTGTTCAGACTGTAGCATCCCTGACCAATTGGTCAAACATTCGGTGACCCAATGCTTTTTGCTACCTGCCCTCAGTCTGTGTGTCTTGGTCCCTCACTGCTCACCCTCCTGTTAGTTGTGCAGCGTTCCTGCTTTTTATTTATTTATGTACTGGTGTCTCATTCCTGATGATATCACATCTCCTTAAGCGTTTTTGAGGGAGGGCACCTGAAACAGACACCTAATGTCTCTGTGACTTCTTATTCTGCCCTCCCGTCCCGAGGTGCCACGTCTGGCTGGGGGGCATTTCCATAATTGCCACAAGTTTTCTGATGCCTCACCCAAGCTGCAATTCTTCATCTGCGAGCCTCGATTATCCACTTGACCGAGAAATTGAGTGGATGGGGGGTTTGGTCCGGACATGGAGCGAGGGTCCTGGACACGGAGCGAGGGTCCCGGACACGGAGGCCAGAATTTTGCTTACCTTGGCGGGACAGGTGCGGGTGGTTGGAGTGGCGGGTCGCGACCCCGCTCCTGGCTCCATCCCGCTGCTGAAAATGACTTTCCTTTAATAGGGCCTATTAAGCCCACCGAGCATGTTACCTTACCCAATTAAATGGAGCGAGTCTGGTGACGTCATTCATAACACATTTTCAAAGCCACACTCAACTGCATCCCGCTGTGCCTCTCATCACATCCCCATCACTCTGCCTTCCCTACCCTACTCATGCACATCCTTACTCACAACAACATACCTTACACCTCCACCCATCCCTCTCTCTCTAACTACACTATCACATCCCCATCTCACTAGCCACCCCTCACACTCACCCTCATCCTAGTGCAATCATACCAACAAACAACCCACAAGGGTAGCCACTTTGGTGTTTTATCCAATGTTTATGTAAAGTCTCTGTTAATGTGGTGTCAAACATAAAAATCTTTATTTTCAACACTTTCCAGTCTTGGACAGATTTGTGGCTTAGTGAGTTGCAGTGAATGGTGAAACATAACGGTAACCCCCCACAATGGTGATGAGTGTGAAAGAAATGGCTTGGTCATTGTCGGGATGCTTTATGGTGTTGGTGTGGGGTGGTGCCAACCTGGCTCATCATGTGGCAGCCATATGGGTGTACAGCTTAAAGTAAACTAAATCTGGCCATGATGAGGCCATCCCTGGCCTCCCAGGCAGAAATGTGCTCGGGTGCTGCTGCTTTGTGACCTGTGCAGCATCAGGTGATTGCGGAGAAGGTTGGTGTTGTTGTTGGTGCTGCTGGTGTGCCTGGTGCTGCTGGTGTTAGGGCTCATCGTGGTCCGATTTTGAGGACCAGGGTGAGACAGTATAAACGGCACCCATGTTGATGGAATAGATGGCAGGTGAAGTAGAGATGACAGAAGCGATCTGTCAATGGTGAGAGAGTTCTTCCAATGAGGTGAGACTGGATGGAGACTTTGCTGGAAAGACTTGCAGCTTGCAGAATCTGTGCTGGAAATGGACTGAGCAACAGCTTCTGCTTGAGGAAAGTGATCATCTGTCAGGTGGGAGCTTTTACTGTACATTACTGTGCGAGAATCGGCAGGAATCGCGGGCTGAGCGGCTGTATAAAGGCTCCCGAGACCCAGGTAAGGCCTCAGTGCGAGAATCGGCGGGAATCGCGGGCTGAGTGGCTGTATAAAGGCTCCCGAGACCCAGGTAAGGCCTCAGTGCGAAAATCGGCGGGAATCGCAGGCTGAGCGGCTGTATAAAGGCTCCCGAGACCCAGGTAAGGCCTCAGTGCGAGAATTGGCGGGAATCGCGGGCTGAGTGGCTGTATAAAGGCTCCCGAGACCCAGGTAAGGCCTCAGTGCGAGAATCGGCGGGAATCGCGAGCTGAGCGGCTGTATAAAGGCCCCAGAGACCCAGGTAAGTTTTACCAATCTCCAATCTTGGAACTCAGAGGGAAGGAGAGAGGTAAAAAGTAATCCAAGTGTGACGTCACCAGAAAGCGGGTAAGTGATTGGTTGGTGAGTATTTCTCTCTTTTTAAGCTTAAACTCTGTGGTTTATAGTTCTAAGGTGCGATATTCATCATCTAGAATCGGGGCAGAGGGTATTTAAGAATAATATTAATAAATTTAATTAATTACATAGAATGGGAGATCAGGTGATGTGTTGCTGCTGCAATATGTGGGAGCTGGTGGACACCATTGATGCTCACGGTGATCACATTTGCAGTAAGTGTTAGCTGCTCGAGGAATTCCGGCTCCGTGTTGAAGAGCTGGAGTCCGAGCTTCAAACACTGAGACACATCGGGGGGGGGGGGGGGAGAGTTACCTGGACTCTGCGTATCAGGAGGTAGTCACACCAATTAGATTAATTAATTCAGATGTAGTCCGTGGCCAGGGTCAGGATGGTGTGACTAGAAGTGAGGTAGGTACGGGGATCCAGGAGGTAGTGTTGGAGGAGCCGCAGCCCTTGCTCTTGTCCAACAGGTTTGAAGCTCTTACTCCCTGTGAGGATGGGAACGGGGACTGCGGGGAGGATGAGCAACCCGGCCACAGCATCGTGGAGCGGGGGGCCATTCAAGTGGGGGGAGATAAAAGAAATGTTGTAGTGGTAGGGGATAGTATCGTTAGGGGGATAGATAGAGTTCTTTGCAGCCGAGTGCGAGAGTCCCAAAGGCTGTGTTGCCTGCCCGGTGCCAGGGTTAAGGACATCTCCTCTGGGCTGGAGAGAAACTTGGAGTGGGAGGGGGAGGATCCAGTTGTCATGGTCCATGTTGGTACCAACGACATAGATAGGACAAGGAAGGAGGTTCTGCTGAGGGAGTTTGAGCAGCTAGGGGCCAAATTAAAAAGCAGAACCACAAGGGTAATAATCTCTGGATTACTACCTGAGCCACGTGCAAATTTGGCTAGGGTAAATAAAATTAGAGAGTTAAATGCGTGGCTCAAAGACTGGTGTGGGAGAAATGGGTTTTGCTTCCTGGGACACTGGCATCAGTACTGGGACAGGAGAGAGCTGTTCCATTGGGACGGACTTCACTTGGCCAGTGCTGGGACTAGAGTCCTGGCGAATCGAATAACTAGGGCTGTAGAGAGGGCTTTAAACTAATTAGTGGGGGGGAGGTTTTAAGAGAGCAAAAAATAAAAATAACAGCGGAGAAGGCAATAGAGCAAGGTAGCAGTGGGGGAATTAAAAACCAGAGCGTGTCAGGAAGGGACAAAATGTATAATGAAAAAGGTAAAGTAGTAAAAGGGGTAAAAACAGGAATAAATCGTCAGAATTCGTAACAAAATTGACAAGTTGACGGTGCAAATAACTACACATGGGTATGATCTGGTGGCCATTACGGAAACATGGCTGCAAGATAATCATGACTGGGAACTAAACATACAAGGGTATTTGACAATTAGGAAGGACAGACAGGAAGGAAAGGGAGGTGGGGTTGCTATGTTAATCAAGGATGGAATCACTGCAATAGTCAGAAATGATATTGGGTCAAAGGATCAGGATAGTGAAATAGTTTGGGTGGAGATAAGGAATAATAAGGGGAAAAAGTCACTAGTGGGCGTAGTCTATAGGCCTCCTAACAGTTGCAACTCTGTTGGTCGGAGTATAAATCAGGAAATAGTTGGGGCTTGTAATAAGGGAACAGCTATAATCATGGGGGATTTTAACTTTCATATTGACTGGACTAATCAAATTGGGCATGGCAGCCTTGAGGAAGAGTTCATAGGGTGTATTAGGGATGGGTTCCTTGAGCAGTATGTAACTGAATCAACCAGGGGGCAGGCAATCTTAGATCTGGTCCTGTGTAATGAGACAGGATTAATAAAAAATGTCCTAGTAAAGGATCCCCTTGGAATGGTTGAATTCCAAATTCAGTTTGAGGATGAGAGAGTTGGATCTCAAACCAGCATACTGAGCTTAAATAAAGGAGACTATGAAGGTATGAGAGTAGAATTGACTAAAGTGGACTGGGAAAACAGATTAAAGTGTAAGACGGTACAAGAGCAGTGGTCTACATTCAAGGAGATATTTCACATCTTTCAAGATAAATATATTCCACTGAGGAAAAAGGGGAATAAAAGAAAAGACAGCCATCCGTGGCTCAGTAAAGTAATAAAGGATAGTATCCGACTGAAAACAAGGGCATATAAAGTAGCCAAATCTAGTGGGAGGATAGAAGATTGGGAAGCATTTAAATGCCAGCAAACAATAACTAAAAGATTAATTAAGAAAGGGAAGATAGATTATGAAAGTAAACTAGCAAAAAATATAAAAACAGATAGCAAGAGTTTCTACAGCTATGTAAAAAGAAAAAGGGTGGCTAAAGTGAACGTTGGTCCCTTAGAGGATGGGACCGGGAAGCTAGTGGTGGGGAACATGGAGATGGCAAAGACGCTGAACAAATATTTTGTATCAGTCTTTACAGTAGAGGACACTAAAAATATCCCAACACTGGACAAACAGGGGGCAATGGGGGGGGGGGGAGGAGCTGAACACGATTAGAATCACTAAGGAGATGGTACTCAGTAAAATAATGGGACTTAAGGCGGATAAATCCCCCGGACCTGATGGCCTATATCCTAGGGTCTTGAGAGAAGTGGCGGTAGGGATTGTGGATGCATTGGTGATTATTTTCCAGAACTCCCTGGACTCAGGAAAGGTCCCGGCAGATTGGAAAACTGCTAATGTAACACCCTTATTTAAGAAGGGAAGTAGACAAAAAGCTGGAAACTATAGACCAGTTAGCCTAACATCTGTGGTTGGCAAAATGTTGGAGTCCATTATTAAGGAAACAGTAACAGAGCATTTGGATAAACATAATTTAATAGGACAGAGTCAGCATGATTTTATGAAGGGGAAGTCATGTTTGACAAATTTGCTCGAATTCTTTGAGGATGTAACATACAGGGTGGATAAAGGGGAACCAGTGGATGTAGTATATTTGGACTTCCAAAAGGCATTTGACAAGGTTCCACACAAAAGATTACTGATCAAGATAAGAAATCACGGGATTGGGGGTAATATACTGGCATGGGTGGAAGATTGGCTATCTAACAGAAAACAAAGAGTTGGGATAATTGGTTCATTCTCGGGCTGGCAATCAGTAACTAGTGGTGTTCCGCAGGGGTCAGTGCTGGGACCCCAACTCTTTACAATCTATATTAACGATTTAGAGGAAGAGACCGAGTGCAACATATCCAAGTTTGCCGACGATACAAAGATGGGAGGGAAAGCAGTGAGTGAGGAGGACATAAAAAACCTGCAAAAGGGCATAGACAGGCTAAGTGAGTGGGCAGAGATTTGGCAGATGCAATATAATGTTGGAAAGTGTGAGGTTATGCACTTTGGCAGAAAAAAATCAAAGAGCAAGTTATTATCTAAATGGAGAGAAACTGCAAAGTGCTACAGTACAAAGGTATCTGGGGGTCCTGGTGCATGAAACACAAAAAGTTAGTATGCAGGTGATCAGGAAGGCCAATGGAATCTTGGCTTTTATTGCGAGGGGGATGGAGTATAAAAACAGGGAAGTCTTGCTGCAGTTATACAGGGTATTGGTGAGGCCACACCTGGAATACTGCGTGCAGTTTTGGTTTCCATATTTAAGAAAAGATATACTTGCTTGAGGCGGTTCAGAGAAGGTTCACCCGGTTGATTCCGGAGATGAGGGGGTTGATGTATGAGGAAAGGTTGAGTAGGTTGGGACTCTACTCATTGGAGTTCAGAAGAATGAGAGGCGATCTTATCGAAACATATAAGATTGTGAGGGGGCTTGATTGGGTGGATGCGGTGAGGATGTTTCCACTGATGGGTGAGACTAGAACTAGGGGGCATAATCTAAGAATAAGGGGCTGCCCTTTCAAAACTGAGATGAGGAGAAACTTCTTCACTCAGAGGGTAGTAAATCTATGGAATTTGCTACCCCAGAGAGCTGCGGAAGCTGCAACATTAAATAAATTTTAAATGGAGATAGACAGTTTCCTAGCAGATAAGGGAATTGGGGGTTACGGGGAGAGGGCAGGGAAGTGGACGTGAGTCTAGATTCGGATCAGCCATGATCCTATTGAATGGCGGAGCAGGCCCGAGGGGCCGTATGGCCTACTCCTGCTCCTACTTATGTTCTTATGTTACTTCATGCTGTCAAGTAATCAGCTGGAGCAATGGCCACGGAACTCCCACCTCAGGTTGACAGACATGCTTCCCGAGCAGCGTGGTTCCCATGGCCATGCAGTTAAATTTAAAAAGTAAGTTAAAAAAGCCTGTTATGGGCCTGACAACTAGCTGTTAATCATCTCAATTGGGTCGCCCGCCGCCACCGGTCGGGTCGGCTCGGCGATGACAGACACGCTTGGGGGAAAGGTGCGTGGGGGCGGGGTGACAGCGGGTTCCCAACCCACTGTCAAAAATAACAACTTTCCAATTTGATCCGCCACCGATTGCGCCCGCTACCACCCCGGAAAATTCCGGCCAGACTGAGGGTTCGGGCACAGAGTAAGAGTTCGGACATGGAGTGAGGGTTCAGACTCGGAATGAGGATTCAGGCTGAACGTTGAATCATTTGCCGACACGGCCTCGGTTGATGCGCGAGGAATGGCCGCACATGTGAGATATCAGGTGGTCCGTGGCACTGACCGAGAGTCAGCACCTTCAGGAGTGGAGGGAGAACTGTGGTGGCGGGGGGTCAATGGGACTGACTTCACATCACTTGTAAATAAGTTGTTCTGAGGAGATATCAATTGAAGTAGTTCTGAGACACTCTGAGGGGTTTAACTGTGTTTTGAAAAGCTGGTCTTCTATTGATCGTTTGACGCACTGGTGATGTCGGTGGAACTGGGCTGTTGAGATGTGTATTTCACAGATTAATGGTGTGCACTGGGTTAAGGCTGAGCTAATGGCTCCATCAGAAAAACATCTAAATCAATATTGATTGTGCTGACGTTTTTGTTGTTTATAATGAAATGACAACCTCTGCCAAGCCAGACCTCCTTTCTCCCCATCTTTTTTCTGCCCTCTCTCCTGCTCACTGGCCAGGGGCCAATGGACGAATGGGATCCTTCTGTACTGTAATTTCAGTGATTGTGCAATTTCTCTCCTGAAGGTACAGGGATCCCAAATGCAGCTCCAGCGGTGAACTTTGCATTGACTGTGAGCTTGCAGTGAATCATAGAATCATTGAGTATTACAGCACCGAAGGAAGCCATTCTTCCCATCATGCCTCTTTGGTAGAGCTGTCCAATTAGTCCCACTCCCATGCTCTTTCCCCATAGCCCTACAAATTTTTCCCCTTTAAGTATTTATCCATTCCCTTTTGAAAGTTACTATTAAATCTCCTTCGACAAGGCAGAGCATTCCAGATCATAACAATTCACTGTGTAATTTGTTTTTCTCATCTCCTCTCTGGTTCTTTTGACAATTATCTTAAATCTGTGTCCTCTGGTTACCGACCCTCCGGCCAGTGGAAACAGTTTCGCCTTATTTACTCTAGTCTCTCCATATAACTGAAGGCCTGTATCTCTGGTACCACTCTAGTAAATCTCCTCTGCAGTGATCCAATAATTGATCGTCTCTTGAAGACTTCAGTGGAAACCCCACCCTCCACAACAGGAAATGAGTAAACCCGCGATTTGAAACTAGTCACTTGATCTGAAGTAGAACATTGCCAGAACAGCTCGTAGACGGACAACGAAGGCGTTCTTTCATCCAATGGCTGATCTGGACACTGGCCAACAGCTGGACACCGACCAACAGTGGTAACGTGGACAGTCTGGTAATCAGACGTCACACTATCTGTTGGAGCAGAAGAAGGCTATTCAGCCCCTCAAGCCTGTTCTGCTATACTATTAGATCAAGGCTGATCTATACCTCAGCCTTTACCTGTCTTTGTTTCATATTCCTTGATATACTTATCCAACAAAAATCTATTGATCTCAGTCTTAAAGCTCCAATTGACTCCCAACATCCACAGCCTTTTGGGGGAGAGAGTTCCAGATTTCCACTGCCCTTTGTGTGAAAAAATGCTTCCTGATTTCACTCCTAAATGGTCTGGCTCTAATTTTAAGATTGTGCCCCCTTGTTCCTCTGAACTCTCCTCTCTTGTTCCTCCTGAGCTCCAAATCCTCCGTCCTACCCAGTCTCGCTCCTCCCTGCAACCTCTGCGCTGAAATTAAAACTCATCGCACTGACTGCTTCTGCAACTCATTTATTCCCTGGACCTCAGATGTGTGGAACACTTCCCCTCTATCAGTCTTCCAACAATCAAAAGCCTTTGGAATCCCAAGCTTGGTATTAGCTCGCCACTGATGGGCCTTGTCTGCTTGCCTCCCTCTTCACAGTGGTGTTCTCCAGTTTTGCGTGCGGTTCAATTTTGTGTTTACGTGAACCCTGATCCTACTGGATATTGTCTAGTACCTTTCCTGGCGCAGTGTGACAGAGGATTCAACCCTGGCTTCATGGCAAGTACCAGACACTCCTATCACAGGCTGCTCCAGGTAGAGCCCAGTTCAGGGTGCCCAATCTGTGTGGCCAGCTGCAACATTCACACTAAAAATTCATCTCTCACTCTGGCAGCAATGACAAGGGCTAAATTTATTGTACATAAAAAAGATCATTTAAACTTTTTTGGCCTTCTCTGGAACATGGATGAAGAGAAATACTCTTAGTATTATTTGCGAATCAACATTTGACAGTGACAAATGGTCTTCAAACTGGTAAAAGGCCGGGTAAAGATTCTATACTGATAAGACAGCCCCCTTTTATCAGCTCAGCAAAGGATGAATTGAAAAGGTAACTGAGTCAAGCGGAGGCTAAATCCTGCAGCAGCACTAAAGGAGCGAAAGAGGAGCGTCAGTGATACTATCACGCACTTTCACTGAACACCCATCTTATCGGAAACACACAGCCGGTTTCACTGAAATATTTTTCATCTGAAGTGACAATTGCGTGGCTCCACCATCCAGCGCTCCCAGCAGAGAGTGGCGCTCGTGAGAAGGGGCAAATTGGGAAACAGACAGTGGTCATGGGCTGTGTGACCCCGTGATTTCCCAAGATTCACTGCGCTGCGAGCGCCGGATGATACAGCCTCTTCTAATTGCTGCCTCTTGTTCCTCTCATGTTAGCCCTCCTTTCCTGAAAATCGCCTCCGCATTGGTAAGTAAATGAGAAAAGTGTGACCTATACCCTTTGACCCTCCAATATCCCCAGTCCAATTGATAAGGCAGCAGCATGGGTTTCACACACACATGTATGACAACATTGCATCTAGAACACAATTTGTCTGTCACACACAGGGCATCACACTTTGGCGTCTATATATGTAGATTTCTATGTCGTATTAGCATCTGATTGGCTCAAATTCCATATTCATAGAATGGCGATAAATCACAGTGGAACAAGCAGACAATTAACAGGAGCAAAACCCTGACTCGACTCTATACTCGACTATTCCAACTCTATCCTGGCCAAGCTCCCACCTTCCACCCTCCGTAAACTTCAGCTCATCCAAAACTCTGCTGCCTGTATCCTAACTGGCACCAAGTCCTGTTCACCCATCACTCCTGTGCTCGCTGACCAAATTAGTTCCCGGTCCAGCAGCCCCTCAATTTTAAAATTCTCAGCCTCCATAGCCTCGCCCCTCCCTATCTCTGTAACCTCCTCCAGCCCTACAATCCTCCGAGATCTCTGTGCTCCTCCAATTCTGTCCTCTCATGCATCCCCAATTTCCTTCACCCACCATTGGCAGCCGTGCCTTCAGCTGCCTAGGCCCTAATGGCTAGAATTCCCTCTCTAAACCTCTCCACCTCTCTCTCCTCTTTTAAGATGCTCCTTAAAACCCACGTCTTTGTCCAAGCTTTCAGTTAACTGTCTTAATATCTCGGTATCAGATTTTGTTTGATAACGCTCCTGTGAAGAGCCTTGGGATGTTTTACTATGTTAAAGGCGCTATATAAATGCAAGTTGTTGTTGTTTCCGTGGGTCCCCAGCGATGGCCCAATTCCCCTCCCCCCTTCAGCAGATTTCCACTCCTGGCTGACAGAGTTGACGTCATTCCCGTTGGCTTTGGGCAGTGGGGGGGGGGGGGGGGCGCAGTGTCGGGGCCTATGAGTAAGACCGGAGGTTCAAATCTCCCGGACCTCATGCTCCACGGGGCCCAGCACGATTCCCGCCACAAGTTAACATCACGGTTCTAGCTCCTGTAGTTACTACTGTAACAACACTGGATGCAGGAATGTCAGGAAGTTACTGCTGGCTCGGGTTCCCCGGGCAGACTGATCGGTTACAGCTTGGGATCATTAGCACTTTATAACAATCCCACCCCTTCCTGTCTTTCTGTCCCAGATACAGATGGTCACATAGTCCTGCTACATGTACCCCAGGCCCCCAGCTTCGATTAGCCACCCTCCCCACAGGGACCCAGTCCTAACCTTGGGGTCAGGGATGGGACAAATGGACAAACAGTTGGCTCCTCCTAGAGATTGTGTGTCCAGTCAGTGCACGTCAGTCTCGCTCTCTCTCTCTCTCTCTCTCTCTCTCTCTTTCTCTCTCTCTCTCTGTCGTTCCCTCTCTCTGTCTGGCACCCTCTCTTTCTCTGTCTCCCTCTCTTTCTGTCTCCCTCTCTTTCTCTGTCTCCCTCTCTCTGTCATTCTACCTCTCTCTCTGTCACTCTCCCTCTGTCTTTCTGTCACTCTCACTTTGTCTCACGCTTGTTGTCACGCACTCACTCTCATGCTCTCTCCCTCTGTCATGCGCTCTCTCCCTCTGTCACGCGCTCCCGATTCTGATTACTAACATTTGTAGATGCCATGTGAGGGGAGGATCGAGCTCCCCTGCAAGGCTCCCATGGTTCTGACACACTCTGCCTAAGTTCACACATTAAGAATGGTCGTTTGGGTGAGGTACTGGATGACAACAGTTTCTTCAGATCTGACAATTCTTTTGCAGTAGAGAGGGCGACAGCAATTCCTGGGAAAGAATTCAACAAAGAAACAAGCTGCTCTTTGTTGTGTGAGAGGCAGGGTTCAGAAGCAAGTTATTGAATATTTATCAGTGATACAGCTGACTGTCCAATGATAATACACAAAGTGCTGATCTGAAGTGGTGCCAGGGCTGCCACACAATGCCCGGTCTGTGCTGGGGCAGTGTACACAGGGCTCATTCCACTCACTGACCCAGGCACAACTTAAAACCAACTTAAACAGGGCATGCTCAGGGAGTTAGACAACCGGGCTCTGCTGTGGGACAAGAATATGGCCAGCTTTGTAAAGCTGCTCATTTCATTTCTCACATTCTCACTTTGCTCTCTCTCTCTCATCCTCCCCCTCTCTCTCTCTCGTCCTCCCCCTCTCTCTCTCTCGTCCTCCCCCTCTCTCTCTCTCGTCCTCCCCCTCTCTCTCTCTCGTCCTCCCCCTCTCTCTCTCTCATCCTCCCCCTCTCTCTCTCTCTCTCTCTCGTCCTCCCTCCCTCCCGTCCTCCCTCCCTCCCTCTCTCTCGTCCTCCCTCCCTCCCTCTCTCCCTCCCTCCCTCTCTCTCGTCCTCCCTCCCTCCCTCTCTCTCGTCCTCCCTCCCTCCCTCTCTCTCGTCCTCCCTCCCTCTCTCTCGTCCTCCCTCCCTCTCTCTCGTCCTCCCTCCCTCCCTCTCTCTCGTCCTCCCTCCCTCCCTCTCGTCCTCCCTCCCTCTCTCGTCCTCCCTCCCTCCCTCGCTCTCGTCCTCCCTCCCTCCCTCCCTCTCTCTCGTCCTCCCTCCCTCCCTCTCTCTCGTCCTCCCTCCCTCTCGTCCTCCCTCCCTCCCTCTCTCTCGTCCTCCCTCCCTCCCTCTCGTCCTCCCTCCCTCCCTCTCTCTCGTCCTCCCTCCCTCTCGTCCTCCCTCCCTCCCTCTCTCTTGTCCTCCCTCCCTCCCTCTCTCTCGTCCTCCCTCCCTCCCTCTCTCTCTCGTCCTCCCTCTCTCTCGTCCTCCCTCCCTCCCTCTCGTCCTCCCTCCCTCTCTCTCGTCCTCCCTCCCTCCCTCTCTCTCGTCCTCCCTCCCTCCCTCTCTCGTCCTCCCTCCCTCCCTCTCTCTCGTCCTCCCTCCCTCCCTCTCGTCCTCCCTCCCTCCCTCTCGTCCTCCCTCCCTCCCTCTCTCTCATCCTCCCTCCCTCCCGTCCTCCCTCCCTCCCTCTCTCTCGTTCTCCCTCCCTCCCTCTCTCTCGTCCTCCCTCCCTCTCGTCCTCGCTCCCTCCCTCCCTCTCGTCCTCGCTCCCTCCCTCCCTCTCGTCCTCGCTCCCTCCCTCTCGTCCTCGCTCCCTCCCTCCCTCTCGTCCTCCCTCCCTCTCGTCCTCCCTCCCTCCCTCTCGTCCTCCCTCCCTCCCTCTCTCTCTCTCGTCCTCCCTCTCTCTCGTCCTCCTCCCTCTCTCTCGTCCTCCCTCCCTCCCTCTCTTGTCCTCCCTCCCTCCCTCTCTCGTCCTCCCTCCCTCCCTCTCTCGTCCTCCCTCCCTCCCTCTCGTCCTCCCTCCCTCCCTCCCTCTCTCTCGTCCTCCCTCCCTCCCTCTCGTCCTCCCTCTCTCTCGTCCTCCCTCCCTCCCTCTCTCTCGTCCTCCCTCCCTCCTTCTCGCCCTCCCTCTCTCTCGCCCTCCCTCTCGTCCTCCCTCCCTCCCTCCCTCTCGTCCACCCTCCCTCTTGTCCTCGCTCCCTCCCTCCCTCTCGTCCTCGCTCCCTCCCTCTCTCTCGTCCTCGTTCCCTCCCTCCCTCTCGTCCTCCCTCCCTCCCTCTCGTCCTCCCTCCCTCCCTCTCGTCCTCCCTCCCTCCCTCTCTCTCTCTCGTCCTCCCTCTCTCTCCTCCTCCTCCCTCTCTCTCGTCCTCCCTCCCTCCCTCTCTCGTCCTCCCTCCCTCCCTCTCTCGTCCTCCCTCCCTCCCTCTCTCGTCCTCCCTCCCTCCCTCTCTCGTCCTCCCTCCCTCCCTCGTCCTCCCTCCCCCCCTCTCTCGTCCTCCCTCCCTCCCTCTCTCTCTCGTCCTCCCTCCCTCCCTCCCTCTCTCTCGTCCTCCCTCCCTCCCTCTCTCTCGTCCTCCCTCCCTCCCTCTCTCTCGTCCTCCCTCCCTCCCTCCCTCTCTCTCGTCCTCCCTCCCTCCCTCTCTCTCGTCCTCCCTCCCTCCCTCTCGTCCTCCCTCCCTCCCTCTCTCTCGTCCTCCCTCCCTCTCGTCCTCCCTCCCTCCCTCTCGTCCTCCCTCCCTCCCTCTCGTCCTCCCTCCCTCCCTCTCTCGTCCTCCCTCTCTCGTCCTCCCTCCCTCCCTCTCGTCCTCCCTCCCTCTCTCTCGTCCTCCCTCCCTCTCTCGTCCTCCCTCCCTCCCTCTCTCTCGTCCTCCCTCCCTCCCTCTCGTCCTCCCTCCCTCTCTCTCGTTCTCCCTCCCTCCCTCTCGTCCTCCCTCCCTCTCGTCCTCCCTCCCTCCCTCCCTCTCTCGTCCTCCCTCCCTCTCTCGTCCTCCCTCCCTCCCTCTCGTCCTCCCTCCCTCTCTCTCGTCCTCCCTCCCTCTCGTCCTCCCTCCCTCCCTCTCGTCCTCCCTCCCTCCCTCTCTCCCTCTCGTCCTCCCTCCCTCCCTCTCGTCCTCCCTCCCTCCCTCTCTCCCTCTCGTCCTCCCTCCCTCCCTCTCTCTCGTCCTCCCTCCCTCCCTCTCTCTCGTCCTCCCTCCCTCCCTCTCGTCCTCCCTCCCTCCCTCTCTCTCGTCCTCCCTCCCTCCCTCTCTCGTCCTCCCTCCCTCAGCCTCCCTCCCTCTCAGCCTCCCTCCCTCTCAGCCTCCCTCCCTCCCTCTCAGCCTCCCTCCCTCCCTCTCAGCCTCCCTCCCTCCCTCTCATCCTCCCTCCCTCCCTCCCTCTCATCCTCCCTCCCTCCCTCTCATCCTCCCTCCCTCCCTCTCATCCTCCCTCCCTCTCTCTCTCCCTCCCTCCCTCTCTCTCTCCCTCCCTCCCTCTCTCTCATCCTCCCTCCCTCCCTCTCAGCCTCCCTCCCTCCCTCTCCTCTCTCTCTCTCTTGCTGTCTCTCTCTTTCTCTTGCTGTCTCTCTCTTTCTCTTGCTGTCTCTCTCTCCCTCTCTCTCCCTGCCTCTCTCTCTCTCGCTGCTGCTGTCTCTCTCTCACTGTCGTTCTCTCACTCTCTCTCATTGTCTCTCGCTCTCTCGCTCTCTCACTATCTCCAGAATAGAATCATGGAATGATACAACACAGAAGGAGGTCATTTCCCCCATCATGCCCCTGCTGGCTCTTTGGGAGAGTGAGCCAATTTTTACAATAATACAATACAAATCGCTTTATTGGCATGATAAGGTACATCTTATGTTGCCAAAGCATCAAAATACATTTATGGTTGAACACATAAACGCGGTTCCATTCATACAGTGTATAAACAGGTATATCCCTGAGTTTATAAATATACATTCGCCTTGTTTATATATACTCTTGTCTTAGTTTACTGGTTGTCCCTCTGTTCATGGCAAGCTTTTAGTCCCACACTCTTTTCCCATAGCTCTGCAAATTTTTTCCCTTCAAGTATTTACCCAATTCCCTTTAGAAAGTTACTGTTAAATCTGCTTCCACCTCCCTTTCAGGCAGTGCATTCCAAATGTAACAACTCGCTGCGTAAAAAATGTTTCCTCGTGTCACCTCTGGTTCTTCTGCTAATTACCTTAAATCTGTGTCTTCTCGTTACTGACCCTTCTGCCACTGAAAATAGTTTCTCCTTATTTACTCTATCAAAATCATTCATGATATTGAACACCTCTATCAAATCTCCTCTTAACCTCCTCTGCTCTAAGGAGAACAACCCGAGCTTTTCCAATCTCTCCATATAACTGAAGTTCTACATCCCTGGTACAGTTGGTAAATCTCCTCTGCACCCTCTCTAAAGCCTTGACATCCTTCTCAAAGTGTGGTGCTGTGGCGACACGCCACCACTGGACATAATCCGCTCACGGCGGCACAGACAGTCTAAGCAGAAGCCCCCAGCCAGGGGCCCTTTCCTCCAGCAACTTGTTTCCCGCAGGGACAGGCTGCCGGTGTTGTGTATGTAATATGTGTGCTACTTTGAACCTATGGACAGGACTGCACTACTTGTTGGGCGTAGTGATACGCAGTACCACTCCTGGCCATAGGGGTATAAATAGTACTGTGGGTACTGATCCCCCTCAGTTCCCGCCTGTGGGCATGAAGTAAAGACCTATGTATAGTCCCTACCTCCAACCAGTAAAGACCTGTTTGAGTTATACGTTTAAGTCTTTGTGTTAATTGTTCAATACAATACACATACTTAACACTGGCGACGAGTCGGTTCGAACCCTGCGGCAGTTATTCCACAGCGGCTTCGTCCAAAGACAGGACGTTGAAGAGAGGTTCCAATCCTCAACACCCCACTGAAAACTGAAGGGCAGCAGAAATCCTGACAGCTTCCAGCGACTGGAAGCGACAGGCATTAGGACCCTGAAGCCTCCATAACCTCGTGGGTAAGCCAGAGCCCGGGAGGGCGCGAGCGGGTAAGCCAGAGCCCGGGAGGGAGCGAGCAAGAGCCGCCGAGCGGGTGAGCCAGAGGCCGGGAGCCGCTTCAAGCGGGAGGCGCTTAGCGGGCCAGCGATCGCACCGGTGATAAGGGCTGAGAACCGTTTCGGGCGGGCGGCGCACCAGCGATCGCACAGGAGATAAGAGCCGCAGTCGGGCTGAAAGTCAGCGACGAGAAGCGCGGGAAAACCGCCATTGAAGTGGGCGGAGAGAGCGAGAAGCGCGGGAAAGCCGCCATTTTTCGCGGGAAAACCGCTGGGGAAGAAGGCAGAAGCGGGAAAACCGCCATTTTGTGGGCGGAGGACGACGGCAAGAGCGGGAAGCCGCCATCTTGGATAACAGTAAAAAAAAAATCTGAGAAATTGCAAATCTGATAAAGTACTACAATGCCTAAACACGGGAATATTAGCAACTTTGATAGTGACATCGAAGATTGGGCCATATATGTTGAACGAGTTAAAAATTATTGTAAGGCCAATAAAATTCATGAGGCTGATAAAGCACTAACATTATTAAATTTAATGGGTGCGAAGACATACGGGCAATTGAAACACCTGTTATCACCAGATGAACCGGCGGATAAGACGTTCGATGAGATTGTTACTGTCCTGAAAGATCATCTAAACCCCACGCCGCTGATGCTAGCGGAACGATTTAAATTTTATGACAGAAGGCAGCTACAGCATGAAAGCAATGCTGAATATTTGCTGGAATTGCGTAAATTAGCGAAATATTGTCAGTTTGGAACGGGACTGACAGAGGCACTTCGAGACAAATTTGTGTGTGGTTTATTTAAACAGGATACACAAAAGCGACTGCTCGAGGAGAATGAGCTGACGCTTGAGAAGGCGGTCACTATGGCAGCAGCACACGAAGCCGCAGCGAGAGGCACGGCAGTAATGCAGCTACGGTCACCGGAGCTCAGTGCACACAAATTGGGTGTGAGTTCTGGCAAATGTTATCGTTGTGGAAAGACAACGCATGATCAGAACCAGTGTTGGTTTAAAAACCAAGAATGTAGAACTTGTGGTAGGCTTGGACATATAGCTAGAGTATGCAGGTCAGCGAAGAAGACCAGCAACAAGAAGTCACCGCAAGGGAAATACGCAAAGGTACACAAGGTGGCCGAACAGGAGTCCGATTCAGACGCTAGCTGTAATGAACTGGCTAGCTTAAGAGTACTCAACGCTGGTAAGGGTGCAGACCTCCAGACAATTTGGGTCACTCTTCAGATAGAAGGAGTCCAAGTAAAACTGGAATTGGACACTGGATCGGCATTGACGGTCATAAATAAGAAAGATTACGGAAAGTTATTCCAACATATTCCCCTACAGGATACGGGGATTATATTGAAAACATACACGGGGCAAAGAGTGTACCCCATCGGGAAAATAGAGGTTGCAGTGGTCCACAAGGGCGAAGACAGTCAAATAATGGACTTATATGTGATATCTGAAGGAGGTCCTCCACTACTAGGACGGGAGTGGATTAGGAAAATGAATATGGACTGGCATTTCCTACAAACAATAACGAGTGAGAACTCGGTGAAGATAGTCGGCCCAGACTCTGGAACGGATGATGGTAAGCCCAACTCAGGTGCAAAAGACAAAGTTTCAGCACAGAATTCCACTGAGCAACAACAACATAGTTTAACTGTGGATTCTGAGTCTGGCAAGTCTACTGATGTGCCCATTTCTGAGGGACACCGGGCTCGAACTCAACTCCATTTCAAACTACAACAGCAATTAGAACAAATGCTTCGCCGTTTTGAGCAAGAGTTGAATGCAACGAAAGAGTTCTTTGATATAGAGTTGGAGAATCTGAAAAGACAACAGAAGCAGCTGATGGAGAAAATGGAGCAGGAGCACACAAAACGTCTGATGTCAGAGGAGTTAACGGTCAGCCAACTCCTGCATATGCTGAAGGACAGGACTCTGAAATGGAAAAAACTTGAACACGAACTTCAATATTCAAACGAAAGGGGTTCGGAGCTCTCAAAGGTTATTGGAAGAGCTGAGGTGGCAACACAGACTGAGATGACTGCAACAGAGCAGCCCTTGGATGCCAAAGGTACGCTGACTCACGTCAATGTAGAACAACAGACCGCTGAAACAGCTGCTCCGGTAGAGGGATTGAATAGTCCGATCAATCAATCTCCAAAAGAAGTTGAAGTAGTAAAATCTCAAATGAGGTCATTAGTAAACGACTTGCTGAAAGTCCAGAAAAAGCTGGATGAAGAGGTACGCATGAAGAAGTCTCTTCAGGAAAGATGTCTGGACTTGGAACAAAAGCTGGCTAACGCCCAGCTGGGTATGGAGGAAATAGAAGACCCTCTCGCTGGCCTAGATCAGGACGACACCGAATATTACTATGTCCTGTCCTGCCCAACTTGTAACTTCGACTCCCACCATACAGAAATCATGGAGGAGCACCGAAAGTCTACGGAACATCGGGAGAAGGTGGCTCTACTACGGAAAAAGGAGGGAGAGAAGGAGGAACTGCGCATGCAGCTGGCAGCTGACAGTGGAGCCCAGAGAGTCTCCAAGAAGCAGAAAAGGAAAAGTCGAAACAGAAGATGACCCATCTGAACCATTATTACCTCTACCAGATCACACACGTGGTCCCTCCGAACGGAGCCAATTCAGTTCGGAAGTTCAAACTGTTAAATCCATGGAAGGACTATTGAATGAGTCACTCCAGCAACGTGAACCGACTCCACCACAGAGATTGAATCTGTGAACTGTTTTCCGCAGAGACTGAATCTGTGATCTGTTTTGACATGAAGTTATCTATGTGATATACCTATCAATTCGTCCAATAAAAAGCGACGAGTTAGGAACGTAACTAAAGGTTTTTATTGACTAAATAACAGAGCCCACCCTCGTGGGTGATCGGGTCCAACAAGGAGGAATACCAGCCAGTCGACTACCTTTATACCTGGGCAGGTAGGTGGAGCCATGGGCGGAGTCGGAGGTGGTCAGCCCAGGTATAACAGCGCGACAAGAGGCGACCTCGTATCGTGATACAACAGTGATAACGGTGATAACAATACAACAGTGATAACTATAGTGTAACGATAAAAGTGGTTTACCACATTCACCCCTTGTTTAGATTTGAGTCCGGCGGGGTGAAGTGTACTACCAGTTCTGGTATGTCAGTCTGTCCGGAGGCCTCGTAAGCCTCTCCGATCGTCGCAGCGGCGGTGCTGCATTATCCGGTGTTAGTGCTGGTGTCTGCGTGGTCGGCGAAGGCTCGTGGGGTTCCGGCATGCCGTCTACCTGGGCTGGAATTGGGGGGGTGGTGGGGGGGGGTAAAGGTGGTGTCTCCGGAGTGCCCGAGGGTGCGAGGTCTCGTAAGGAGACAGTGTCCTCCCGCCCGTCTGGGTAAGCCACGTAGGCGTACTGGGGGTTGGCGTGCAGAAGGTTCACCCTTTCGACCAGGGGGTCTGTTTTATGGGCCCTCACGTGCTTTCGCAGCAAGACGGGCCCCGGAGAGGTCAGCCAGGTTGGTAGAGTGGTTCCCGTAGTCGACTTCCTGGGGAAAACAAACATTCGTTCATGGGGGGTGGCGTTAACGGCAGTGCAAAGTAGTGACCGGATGGAGTGCAGCGCTGTCGGGAGGACTTCCTGCCAGCGGGAGGTTGGGAGGGCCTTAGACTTTAAGGCTAAGAGGACGGCCTTCCATACCGTCGCGTTCTCTCTTTCCACCTGGCCGTTCCCTTGGGGGTTGTAGCTGGTGGTCCTACTTGCTGCAATACCTCTCGCTAGTAGGAACTGACGGAGTTCCTCGCTCATGAAAGAGGAGCCCCGGTCACTATGTATATAGTTTGGGAACCCGAACAAGGCGAAGAGGTCGTTCAGGCATTTAATGACCGTGGTACTGGTCATGTCTGGGCAGGGGAAGGCAAAGGGGAAACGGGAGTACTCATCAACAATGTTGAGGAAGTACACATTACGGTCAGAGGACGGGAGGGGCCCCTTAAAGTCGATGCTCAGGCGCTCGAAGGGGCGGGTGGCCTTGATCAGGCTTGCTCTGTCCGGCCTAAAGAAGTGCGGTTTGCACTCGGCGCAGGTCTGGCAGTTCCTGGTTATGGTCCTGACCTCCTCGATGGAGTAGGGCAGGTTGCGGGCCTTAATGAAGTGGTAAAGTCTGGTGACCCCGGGGTGGCAGAGGTCGTTGTGGAGGGTCTGAAGTCTATCACTTTGCGCGCTGGCGCATGTAATTCGTGACAGAGCATCGGGGGGTTCGTTCAGCTTACCTGGCCGGTACAAGATATCATAATCGTAGGTGGAGAGCTCGATTCTCCACCTCAAGATCTTGTCATTCTTGATTTTGCCCCTCAGCTTGTTATTAAACATAAAAGCGACCGAACGTTGGTCGGTAAGGAGGGTAAATCGTTTGCCTGCCAGGTAGTGCCTCCAGCGTCGTACCGCCTCCACAATCGCCTGGGCCTCCTTCTCGACCGACGAGTGTCGGATCTCAGGGCCCTGTAGGGTCCTTGAGAAGAAGGCCACCGGTCTCCCCTCCTGGTTAAGGGTGGCGGCTAGGGCGAAGTCGGATGCATCGCTCTCGACTTGGAAGGGGATGGACTCATCCACTGCGTGCATAGTGGCCTTGGCAATGTCTCCCTTAATGAGGGAGAAGGCTGCGCACGCTTCCTCCGTAAGGGGGAAGGATGTGGACTTCATGAGGGGTCTGGCTTTGTCCGCATAATTGGGCACCCATTGGGCATAGTAGGCGAAGAGCCCCAGGGTTCTCTTAAGTGCCTTAGGGCAGTGGGGGAGGGGTAGCTCCATGAGGGGGCGCATTCTTTCGGGGTCGGGGCCGATGAGTCCGTTCTCTACTACACAGCCAAGGATGGCAAGGCGCGAGGTGTTAAACACACATTTCTCCTTATTGTAGGTGAGGTTCAGCCGTTGGGCTGTACGGAGGAATTTCTCCAGATTCACGTCGTGGTCCTGCCGGTCGCGGCCGCAGATGGTGACGTTATCTAGGTAGGGGAATGTGGCCTGCAGTCCGTTCTGGTCAACCATCCGGTCCATCTCCCTTTGGAAGACCGAGACCCCGTTGGTGACACCGAAGGGGACCCTAAGGAAGTGGTATAGGCGCCCATTCGCCTCGAAGGCGGTGTACTGGCGGTCCTCGGGGTGGATAGGGAGTTGGTGGTAGGCCGACTTAAGGTCGATGGTCGAGAATACGCGGTATTGTGCAATCTGATTGACCATGTCAGATATGCGGGGAAGGGGGTATGCGTCCAGCTGGGTGTATCTGTTTATGGTCTGGCTGTAGTCGATGACCAGGCGATTTTTATCGCCGGTCTTAACGACCACGACCTGGGCACGCCAGGGGCTGTTGCTCCCCTCGATGATGCCCTCCTTCAGGAGACGCTGCACCTCAGAGCTAATGAAAGCTCTGTCCCCAGCGCTGTACCGCCTGCTCTTGGTAGCGACGGGTTTGCAGTCGGGGGTGAGGTTAGCGAACAGGGAAGGTGGCGGCACCTTGAGGGTGGATAGGCTGCAGGTGTTACGCGGTGGGCGGTTTAACCTTCGCTGGTTGTCGACTGTGAGTGGGGGGAGGGGTCCACCGTATGCTAGGGTTACACTTTGGAGGTGGGATTGGAAGTCCAGCCCTAGTAGGACGGCAGCGCAGAGCTGGGGGAGGACGAGGAGTTTAAAGTTTTTATACTCTGTACCCTTAACCGACAAGGTCACAGCACAGTAGCCGCTAATGTCCGTGGCGTGGGACCTCGATGCCATCGAGATTCGGTTGCGCGTTGGCAGGACAGGGAGGGAGTAGTGGCTCACCGTGTCTGGGTGGATGAAGCTCTCCGTGCTTCCGCTGTCGAACAGGCAGGTCGTGGCGTGGCCGTTTACTTTGATGTCCATCATCGACTTGGACAGGTGGTGTGGGCGGGCTTGATCCAGAGTGACGGAGGCTAGCGTGTAGGTAAGCGAGTCGTTGTCGTCTGCGGGCGAGGCGGTCGTCGGGTCCGGGGGCCCGGTGGCAGTCGGGCGTGGTGGGTAAAATGGCGTCTCCCACGAGGTAGGACAAAATGGCGGAGAAGATGGCTGCCCCCATAACTCACATGAGGCACTATTGGGGTCAGTTGCCTTGATCAAAGATGGCCGCCCCCATGACTCACGTGTGGGGATACTGGCCTCAGTTGCCGTGAAAGAAGATGGCCGCCCCCACAGTTCGCATGAGGCACTGCTGGCCTCTGAAGATCCGCTCCTGCAGGCCTTAGAGAAATGGCCTTTCTTCCTGCAGGTTGTGCAGATAGAGTTCCTGGCTGGGCAGCGCGACCTCGGGTGCTTCTCCTGGCCGCAAAAGAAGCAGCCGGCGGCCCGATCGCGGGTGCCCGATGTCGGAGCCGGTACCGGGGGTGGCGGGCCCGGTCGGGTCCGGGACGCCGACGCTGAGGTAGGTCCCGGGGGCGGCGCTGCGAAGGGTATTGCGGTAGGGGTCGGGCCCGAGTCCCAGGGTCGCGAGCAGTACCTGGAAAACGCCTCCTGGTCCTGATGGGCCACCTCCAGGGAGAGAGCGAGGGCTTCAGCTTTGTCCAGGTCGAGGTCTTTAGCTTCAAGCAGTCTTTGCCGTGAGTAGTCGGACCGTAGGCCTTTCACAAAGGCATCGCGGATATTATCTTCCGTATTTTCAACAGCCGTCACCGCTTTAAAGTCACAGTTCCTGCCGAGTGCTCTTAGCGCCCGTAAAAATTCAGCTACAGACTCTCCTGGCTGTTGCGGGCGGGATCTTAGGAGGTGCCTGGTGTACATGTAATTTACCGGGCTGCGGTACTGCTGTTTCAGTAGGTTGATAGCGGCCTCGTACGTAGTCGTGTCCTGTATGAGTGCGTATACTCTCGGGCTCGCTTGGGCGTTCAGAAGTCTTAGTTTGGATCTCTGCGGGGCGCCGGATTCTTCCAGGTAGGATTCGAAGCAGTCCAGCCAGTGTTTGAAGTTGAGGGCTGCGTTTGCTGCCTGTGGGTTTAGATCCAGGTACGGTGGTTTGAGGGCTTGCAGCCAAGCCGGCTGGTGTGGCTGTGCTTCTGGGAGGGCTTCTGGCTGGCCAGTAGTAGACATCTTTAAAATTTAGTCAATAAAATTGATATACCTATCAATTCGTCCAATAAAAAGCGACGAGTTAGGAACGTAACTAAAGGTTTTTATTGACTAAATAACAGAGCCCACCCTCGTGGGTGATCGGGTCCAACAAGGAGGAATACCAGCCAGTCGACTACCTTTATACCTGGGCAGGTAGGTGGAGCCATGGGCGGAGTCGGAGGTGGTCAGCCCAGGTATAACAGCGCGACAAGAGGCGACCTCGTATCGTGATACAACAGTGATAACGGTGATAACAATACAACAGTGATAACTATAGTGTAACGATAAAAGTGGTTTACCACACTATGTATCTATGTTATTCTGTTATGTAAACCTGAAGTTATATATGTATATATGTTATTACGTTATGTTAAATGGGGAGATGACTGTAAAGCTAGGAAGGGAGGAATGTTGTGTATGTAATATGTGTGCTACTTTGAACCTATGGACAGGACTGCACTACTTGTTGGGCGTAGTGATACGCAGTACCACTCCTGGCCATAGGGGTATAAATAGTACTGTGGGTACTGATCCCCCTCAGTTCCCGCCTGTGGGCATGAAGTAAAGACCTATGTATAGTCCCTACCTCCAACCAGTAAAGACCTGTTTGAGTTATACGTTTAAGTCTTTGTGTTAATTGTTCAATACAATACACATACTTAACAGCCGGGAGCACTTCCTGTCTGGGAAGTATTTAAGTGGATGCGCGGGCTTTTCTAGTTCCTGTTTGCCATGTGGTCAGAATAAAGAAGCTGTGTTTTCAATAGCTCTGTCTCGACTCCCACGTTTGCCGCGGTATCTCAACACTGGTGACCCCGACGCTCAGGACGAATCCTAAGCTAGCATGGCGGATACAAACGTAGTCACGGTTAAATTACCTGACTTTTGGGAGAACCTCGCCGAAGCCTGGTTCGTTCAAGCTGAGTCCAGATTCCGGCTGAAAGGCATTACAGTCGACACCACGAAGTACGACTACCTCGTCGCCTCGCTCACCTACGCTACAGTCCCCAAGGTTTGGGCAGCGCTGCAGAATCCACCAACGGAGGGCAAGTACGAGCATCTGAAGGCTGCGCTACTTAAAAAATTTCAAACGTCCTCTTACCAGCACCACTGCCAACTCCTGGACCTCCCCGGCCTTGGTGACGCTTCACCATCAGACCTGCTTTCCCACATGCTGTCCCTCTCAGACGACAAAAATCCCGGCGCCCTTTTTCGCACGCTTTTCATTCGACAGCTCCCCGCCAGCATCCGCCCGCTCCTTGTGGAGTCTGACTCCACGGACCTGAATGAGATAGCCGAAAAGGCCGATCGGCTGCTCTCTGCACAGGCCGCTCACGACGTCGCGCCCGACCTCACGGCAACGACCACGCGGTCTTCCCGGGCCGCTAGGCCCGACCGCCCTACCACTCCGGGTCGCTGCTACTACCACACCCGTTTTGGCGCTAGGGCTCAACGCTGCACGCCACCGTGTTCCTTCAAACCCCCCCCCGCACTGGCCCCCGCGATGGCCGCGGGGCAGAAGGAGCCCCTACTGTACGTCACTGACGACAGAACCAACCGCCGATTTCTGTGCGACACAGGGGCCCAGCACAGCATCACCCCCGCCTCCGCCCTCGAGATTCAACGCGGCACACGGGGTATCACACTGGCTGCAGCCAACAGCTCTGAAATCCGCACATATGGCACCCGCATGGTCACGCTCGACCTCGCGGGCCGCCGCTACCGCTGGGAGTTCCTGACAGCCAAGGTCCTCTGCCCACTCATCGGCGCCGACTTCCTACGCGCCCACGGCCTCCTTGTCGACATTCCGAGGCACCGCCTCGTCGACATCAACACTATGGCCCCCATCCCCGGCGCCTTTACCCCGGCCCGTTCGGCCGGCCCGACGACCTACTGCCTCGCCAGAGCCACGGACGACTACTCGGCACTCCTAGCTGAGTTTCCCGCCCTCACTAACCCGACCTTTTCGGCCAAAGCCGCCAAGCACGGTGTGGAACACTATATCCCCACCACCGGCCCCCCAGTTTCTGCCCACGCCCGCAGACTCAACCCGGCCAAGCTGGAAATCGCGCGGGCCGAGTTTACCAACATGGAACAACTCGGCATCATCCGCCGCTCCAGCAGCCCTTGGGCCTCGCCCCTCCACATCGCCCCCAAGCCCGGCGGAGGCTGGCGCCCTTGCGGGGACTACCGCCGCCTCAACGACGCCACCACCCCCGATCGGTACCCGGTGCCACACATCCAGGACTTCTCGGCCCGACTGGCCGGACGAACCGTCTTTTCCAAAGTTGACCTGGTGCGCGGTTACCACCAAGTCCCCGTACACCCCGCGGACATCCCCAAAACGGCCGTCATCACCCCATTCGGCCTGTTCGAGTTCCTGAGGATGCCCTTCGGCCTCAAGAATGCAGCACAGGCTTTCCAGCACCTTATGGACTCAGTCCTCCGGGACCTGAACTTCCTATTCGTCTATCTAGACGACATTCTCGTGGCCAGCTCCTCCAAACAGGAACACCTCGAACACCTTCGCATCCTGTTCGGGCGCCTAGCCCAACACGGGCTCATCCTCAGCCCGGCGAAGTGCCAATTCGGCCTAACCGAGATCGATTTTCTCGGTCACCACATCACCCCTGCCGGGGCCGTCCCCCTGCCCAACAAGGTGCAGGCCGTCCAGCAATTCCCCCGCCCCACAACCATCAAGGGCCTCCAGGAGTTCCTCGGGATGGTGAACTTCTACAACAGGTTCATCCCCAGAGCCGCAGCCCTTATGAAGCCCCTATACGACTCCCTCCGAGGGAAATCCGGCAAGATGGATGTAGCCTGGACCACTGACACAGCAGCCGCCTTCGACGCCACCAAAAACGCGCTCGCCGACGCCACTCTGCTCGCGCACCCGAGGGCCGATGCCCGGGTCGCGCTCACCACCGAAGCCTCCGACCACGCGGTCGGGGCCGTGTTCGAGCAGTGGGTCAATGGCGCGTGGCAGCCACTTGCCTTCTACAGCCGCCAACTGCGCCCCCCGGAGGTCAAATACTCCACTTTCGACCGCGAGCTTCTCGCACTCCACCTGTCGGTCCGCCATTTCAGGTTCCTCTTGGAAGGCCGCCCCTTCACCGCGTATGTGGACCACAAGCCACTCACATACGCGATGGCCAAGCACACCGAACCCTGGTCCGCTAGGCAGCAACGCCAGCTCGCGGCCATCTCCGAGTTTACTACGGACATTCAGCACGTCTCCGGTAGAGACAACGTGGTCGCCGACTGCCTTTCCCGTCCCGCCATCTGTGCGAATCACCTCGCGGTCGACTACGCACAACTAGCAGCAGCCCAGCTCACGGACCCAGACCTCCTCTCGGCGGCTACCAGCCTGCCAGGGCTACGCCTAGCCAAGGTCGCGCACGGGCCCGAAGCCACGGCAGTCACGTGCGACGTCTCACTCGGCCAACCCAGGCCGGTCGTCCCTGAGACCTGGCGCCGCCGCGTCTTCGACGCGCTCCACGGGCTCTCTCACCCGGGTTCCCGTGCATCCGTCAAACTCCTCTCCAAGCGCTTCGTCTGGCGCGGCCTTAGCAGAGATGTTCGGACTTGGGCCACCTCCTGCCTCGCCTGCCAACGGGCTAAGGTACAGCTGCACACCAAAGCACCCCTGGGAGACTTCGAGGTACCCAGCCGCCGCTTCGACCACGTACACGTCGACATCGTCGGTCCCCTGCCGCCATCGCAAGGCCAAACTTATCTCCTCACGATGGTCGACCGCTACACACGCTGGCCTGAGGCAGTGCCGCTGACCTCCACCACCACAGCCGACATCGCCAGGGCGTTCGTTAACACCTGGGTTGCGAGGTTCGGCGTACCGGCCGACATAACCTCCGACAGAGGCGCCCAGTTCACCTCCGAACTCTGGACGGCCACAGCACGCAACCTCGGGGTGACGCTCCACCGCACCACGGCGTACCACCCGCAGGCCAACGGACTTTGTGAACGCTTCCACAGGTCACTCAAGGCCTCACTCCGCGCCGGCCTGCAGGACAGTACCTGGACTGACCGCCTACCGTGGGTGCTACTCGGCCTACGCACCGCGGTCAAGGAAGACCTCCAGTCCTCGGCAGCGGAGTTAGTCTACGGACAACCGCTGCGCGTCCCAGGCGAATTCCTTCCGGAGCCTACCAAGCCTTGGTCGGCCGAACAGCAGCGGCTCGACTCTTTCTCTTCCGCTCAGCAGTTCGCCCCACTTCCGGTCAACCGACACGGCGAACTCGCACCTCACGTCCCGCCAAATTTACAGCAGGCGCGCTTCGTCTTCGTGCGACACGACGCGCACCGCGGGCCCCTGCGACCCCCGTACGACGGTCCGTACGAGGTACTACAAACCGGGGACAAGGTATTCAAGCTGCGACTCAGCGACAGGGTCGAGACAGTCTCCATCGACCGGCTCAAACCAGCACACACAGAACCAGGGGAACAGGTCCCCGTGGCCCAGCCTCCAACTAGAGGCCGTCCCCCCAGCAAGCCAGCACAGCCAGCGGCGAACCGCCCGACCCAACCAACCAGACCGGCGACCACTCAGAGCCGCTGCGGCAGAACCATTAGACCACCGTCACGACTCGTCCACTCCTCCTAAGCGGATTCTGGGGGGAGCTCTGTGGCGACACGCCACCACTGGACATAATCCGCTCACGGCGGCACAGACAGTCTAAGCAGAAGCCCCCAGCCGGGGGCCCTTTCCTCCAGCAACTTGTTTCCCGCAGGGACAGGCTGCCGGGAGCACTTCCTGTCTGGGAAGTATTTAAGTGGATGCGCGGGCTTTTCTAGTTCCTGTTTGCCATGTGGTCAGAATAAAGAAGCTGTGTTTTCAATAGCTCTGTCTCGACTCCCACGTTTGCCGCGGTATCTCAACAGTGCCCAGAATTGGCCACAATTCTCCAGCTGGGACCTAACAAGTATTTTATGAAGGTTCAGCATAACTTCCTTGCTTTTGTACTCTATTCCTCTGTTATGAAGCCCAGGATTCCATATGCTATTTTTAACAGCCTTCTCAACTTGACCTACCACTTTCAAAGGCTTGTGTACATACACCCTCTGTGGTAAACCACTTTTATCGTTCACTACCGTTACACTATGGTTATCACTGTTTACACTGTTGTATCGCTACACAAGGTCACCTCTTGTCACGCTGTTATACCTGGGCTGACCACAGCTGACTCCGCCCCATGGCTCCGCCTGCTTGCCCAGGTATAAAGGTGGTCGACTGGCTGGTATTCCTCCTTGTTGGATCCGATCACCCACGAGGGTGGGCTCTGTTATTTAGCCAATAAAAACCTATAGTTACTAACTTAACTCGTCGCTTTTCATGAACTGAATTGATAGGTATATCAATTTTATTGGCTAAATTTTGAAATGTCTTCAACGGAGCAGCCAAACGACCAGCCAGACGTACAGCCTCAGCCAAACGGCCATCTACAACAGCCCCAGCAGCCGGCCTGGCTGCGAGCCCTCCGACCGCCATACCTGGATCTAAACCCACAGGCAGCGAACTCAGCCCTCGACACTGGCTGAGCTGTTTCGAATCCTACCTGGGAGAATCCGGCGTGCCTCCGGGATCCAAACTAAGAGTTCTGACCGCCCAGGTGAGCCCTAAAGTATTTGCATTCATCCGGGACCTTGCTACATACGAGGACGCCCTCAACCTGCTGAAAGAGCAGTACCGGAGCCCGGTAAATTCTATGTATGCCAGACATCTCCTAAGATCCCGCTCGCAACAGCCAGGAGAGTCTGCAGATGAATTTTTACGGGTGCTACAAACACTCGGCAGGGACTGTGACTTTAAAGCTGTAACGGCTGCAGAAAATACTGAAGGGAATATCCGCGATGCCTTCGTGAAAGGCCTTCGGTCCGACTACTCACGGCAAAGACTGCTGGAATCAAAGGACCTCGACTTGAATATAACTGCAGCCCTCGCTCGCTCTCTGGAAGTGGCCCATCGGGACCTCGAGGCGTACTCCAGGTACTGTGCTGCGCGACCCTGGGACTCGGGCCTGACCCCGGCCGCAATACCCCTCGCACCGCCGCCTCTGGGACCTACCACAGCGTCGGCGTCCCGGAAACGATCGGGACCGCCACCCCCGGTACCGGCTGCGACATCAGAGCCCCGCGATCGGGCCGCCGGCTGCTTCTTCTGTGGCCAGGCGAAACACCCGAGGGCGCGCTGCCCTGCAAGAAACGCGACCTGCTCCGACTGCCACAAGAAAGGCCACTTCGCGAAGGCCTGCAGGGGGAAAGCCACAGACGCCAGCAGTGCCTCATGCGAGTTGTGGGGGCGGCCATATTTCATCAAGGCCACAGATGCCAGTATCCCCTCGTGAGAGTCGTGGGGGCGGCCATCTTTGATCAAGGCCACCGATGCCGGCAGTGCCTCATGCGAGTTGTGGGGGCGGCCATCTTCGCCGCCATTTTATTCAACGTCGTGGGCACCGCCATTTTGTTCACCACACTCGACCGCCACCTTGTCTCCAGACCCGACCACCGCCTCACCCGCAGACTACAGCAGCTCGCTCAGCCATACACTAGCCTCCGTCACACTTGACCAAGCTCACCCGCATCACCTGTCCAAGTCCATGATGGACATCAAAGTAAACGGCCACGCCATGACCTGCCTGTTCGACAGCGGAAGCACGGAGAGTTTCATCCATCCAGACACGGTGAGCCACTACTCCCTCACTGTCCGGCCAACGCGCAACCGGATCTCGATGGCGTCGAGGTCCCATTCTACAGACATCAGCGGCTACTGTGTTGTGACCCTGTCGGTTAGGGGCACGGAGTATAAAAATTTTAAACTTCTCGTCCTGCCCCAGCTCTGCGCTGCCGTCCTACTAGGGCTGGACTTCCAATCCCACCTTCAAAGTGTCACTTTGGCATACGGTGGACCCCTCCCCCCCACTCACAGTCGACAACCAGCAGCTTTTAAACCGCCCACCGCGTACCACCTGCGGCCTATCCACCCTCAAGGTCCTGCCCCCCTCCCTGTTCGCTAACCTCACCCGCGACTGTAAACCCGTCGCTACCAAGAGCAGGCGGTACAGCGCCGGGGACAGAGCTTTTATTAGCTCTGAGGTGCAGCGTCTCCTGAAGGAGGGCATCATCGAGAGGAGCAACAGCCCCTGGCGTGCCCAGGTCGTAGTCGTTAAGACCGGCGATAAAAACCGCCTGGTCATCGACTACAGCCAAACCATAAACCGGTACACCCAGCTGGACGCATACCCCCTTCCCCGCATATCTGATATGGTCAATCAGATTGCACAGTACCGGGTATTCTCTACCATCGACCTTAAGTCGGCCTACCACCAACTCCCTATCCGCCCTGAGGACCGCCAGTATACCGCCTTCGAGGCGAATGGCCGCCTCTACCACTTCCTTAGGGTCCCCTTCGGCGTCACCAACGGGGCTTCGGTCTTCCAAAGGGAGATGGACCGGATGGTTGACCAGAACGGGCTGCATGCCACGTTCCCTTATCTAGATAACGTCACCATCTGCGGCCGTGACCGGCAGGACCATGATGTTAATCTGGAGAGATTCCTCCGTACGGCCCAACGGCTGAACCTCACCTACAATAAGGAGAAATGTGTGTTTAACACCTCGCATCTTGCCATCCTCGGCTGCGTAGTAGAGAACGGAGTCATCGGCCCCGACCCCGAAAGAATGCGCCCCCTCATGGAGCTTCCCCTCCCCCATTGTCCAAAGGCGCTGAAGAGAACCCTGGGGCTCTTCGCCTACTATGCCCAATGGGTGCCCAATTATGCGGACAAAGCCAGACCCCTCATGAAGTCCACCTCCTTCCCCCTGACGGCAGAAGCATGCGCAGCCTTCTCCCTCATAAAGGGAGACATCGCTAAGGCCACAATGCACGCGGTGGATGAGTCTATCCCTTTCCAAGTGGAGAGCGATGCATCCGACTTCGCCCTAGCCGCAACCCTTAACCAGGAGGGGAGACCTGTGGCCTTCTTCTCAAGGACCCTCCAGGGCCCTGAGATCCGACACTCTTCGGTCGAGAAGGAGGCCCAGGCGATCGTGGAGGCAGTACGATGCTGGAGGCATTACCTGGCAGGCAAACGATTTACCCTCCTCACCGACCAGCGTTCGGTCGCTTTTATGTTTAATAACAAGCTGAGGGGCAAAATCAAGAATGACAAGATCTTGAGGTGGAGAATCGAGCTCTCCACCTACGATTATGATATCTTGTACCGGCCTGGTAAACTGAACGAACCCCCAGATGCTCTATCACGAAGTACATGCGCCAACGCGCAAATTGATAGACTGCAGACCCTCCACAACGACCTCTGCCACCCCGGGGTCACCAGACTTTACCACTTCGTTAAGGCCCGCAACCTGCCCTACTCCATCGAGGAGGTCAGGACCATGACCAGGAACTGCCAAACCTGTGCCGAATGCAAACCGCATTTCTTTAGGCCGGACAGAGCAAGCCTGATCAAGGCCACCCGCCCCTTTGAGCGCTTGAGCATCGATTTTAAGGGGCCCCTCCCGTCCTCTGACCGTAATGTGTACTTCGTCAACATTATTGATGAGTACTCCCGTTTCCCCTTTGCCTTCCCCTGCCCAGACATGACCAGTACCACAGTCATCAAATGCCTGAACGACCTCTTCGCCTTGTTCGGGTTCCCGAACTATATACATAGCGACCGGGGCTCATCCTTCATGAGCGAGGAACTTCGCCAGTTCCTACTAGCGAGAGGTATTGCTGCAAGCAGGACCACCAGCTACAACCCCCGTGGGAACGGCCAGGTGGAAAGAGAGAACGCGACTGTCTGGAAGGCCGTTCTCTTAGCCTTAAAGTCTAAGGGCCTCCCAACCTCTCGCTGGCAGGAAGTCCTCCCGGCAGTGCTGCATTCCATCTGGTCACTGCTTTGCACTGCCATTAACGCCACCCCCCATGAACGAATGTTTGTTTTCCCCAGGAAGTCGACTACGGGAACCTCGCTACCAACATGGCTGACTTCTCCGGGGCCCGTCTTGCTGCGAAAGCACGTGAGGGCCCATAAAACGGACCCCCTGGTCGAGAGGGTGGACCTCCTGCACGCCAACCCCCAGTACGCCTATGTGGCATACCCAGACGGGCGGGAGGACACAGTCTCCTTACGAGACCTCGCACCCTCGGGCATCCCTGAGACACCACCGTTACCCCCCACCACCCCCCCAAATCCAGCCCAGGTAGACGGCATGCCGGAACCCCACGAGCCTTCGCCGACCACGCAGACACCAGCATTAACATCGGATACTGCATCACCGCCGCCGCTGCTGCGCCGATCGGAAAGGCTTACAAGGCCTCAGGACAGACTGACATACCCGAACTGGTAGTACACTTCACCCCGCCGGACTCAAATTTAAACAAGGGGTGAATGTGGTAAACCACTTTTATCGTTCACTATCGTTACACTATGGTTATCACTGTTTATATCGTTACACTATGGTTATCACTGTTTACACTGTTGTATCGCTACACAAGGTCACCTCTTATCACGCTGTTATACCTGGGCTGACCACAGCTGACTCCGCCCCATGGCGCCGCCTGCTTGCCCAGGTATAAAGGTGGTCGACTGGCTGGTATTCCTCCTTGTTGGATCCGATCACCCACGAGGGTGGGCTCTGTTATTTAGCCAATAAAAACCTATAGTTACTAACTTAACTCGTCGCTTTTCATGAACTGAATTGATAGGTATATCACCCTCAGGTCTCTCTGTTCCTGCACCCTCTTTAAAATTGTACCATTTAGTTTATATTGCCTCTCATTCTTCCTACCAAAATGAATCACTTCACACATCTCTGCATTAAATTTAATCTGTGTGTGTCTGCCCATTTTACCAGTCTGTCTATGTCCTCCTGAAGTCTGTTACTATCTTCCTCACTGTTTACTACATTTCTGAGTTTCGTGTCAGCTGCAAATTTTGAAATTATGCCCTGTATACCCAAGTCCAGGTCATTCATATATATCAAGAATAGCAGTAGTCCGAATCTGAAAAATAAACGTTCACCACGACTTTCTGCTTTCTGTCCCTTAGCCAATTTCATATCCATGCAGCCACTGCCCCTTTAATCCCAAGGCCTTCAATTTTGCTAACAAGTCTATTATGTGACACTTTATCAAACACCTTTTGAAAGTCCATATACACAACATGAACGACACTACCCTCATCAACCCTCTCCGATACTCCATCAAAGAACGCAATCAAGATAGTCAAACACGATTTGTCTTTAACAAATCAGTGCTGGCTGTCATTTATTAACCCATATTTTTCCAAGTGCCAATTAATTTTGTTCCAGATTATTGTCTCTAAAAGTTCCCCCAACACCAACGCCAGGCTGACATTATCTTGATGTTGTTTGTAAAACCCAGCAGCTCCATCAAGGGGTGACGAAGAGTTTGAGAGTCTTGGAAAGAGCACGGTGAGGGTTTGTGGAACAGCAGGGAATGGGGGACATGATGATAAAGAAACGCTTTATAACCACAAAATTGGGGCTTTATTCACTGCAACAGAGAAGACTAAAGAGATCTAATCGAGGGTTTCAAAATTCTGAAAGATTTTGAGAGGGTAAATAGTGAAAGATCATTCTCACTGGTTGGAAAATCGTAACAAAGAGGCACAGATGGAGGATTTTCACTGGAAAAATGAAGGGTGGAGTTAGAAGAAATGTTTCCACACGGAGGGTGGTTAGAACATGGATTGTTTTACCACAAGTGGGTGTTGAGGCAGAGACTGGAACATCATTTAATGGGAATTGGATAAGGATTTGAGGGCAGGGAAACGGGACTAAAGCAGACAGCTCCAGTTGAAGTTCTGGCACAGACACGACGGGCCGGATGGCCTCCTCCTGTGCTGTAATTTCTTTGGTTCTTTTCCTGTCTCTCAGAAACATCTCTGATTTCATTACACAATGAACTACTTTGACGTACAGCGGCTTGTTGTGTCGGCAAACATTTTTGCACACAGCAAGATCTCACAAACAACAATAAGATGAATGATAAGTTAATCAGCTTTTGGTGGGGGAGGGAGGGCTGCATTGTTCCTGTTAAGCTGCGCGGCCGCCTGACCGCTCAGCGGTCTTGAGGTCCCGCGCAGGCCAGTCACCGGCTTTTCTATGGGGAAAAACTGCGCATGCATGAAAATTTGAAAGTTTAAGGGCCCGTGCACCAAAAAAAAGAGGGAATATTGGAGGGACCCTGATCGATAATTACACCAGTCATGTGACCACTTCAGACAGGGTGGAGCCCGCACCCTGAGAGGTGACTAGTTTTGTGCATTAAGATTGACACAGTAGTGAATGATTCCACCCAACTGAAACACGAGGGACTTCAATTGGACCAACAGTAGTGTTAATAACATAAGAAACAGGCCAAAACTGAGTGCTACTGATGAATGCACAATGGATTCATGAGACATTCCTGATCAAGGAGTGAGTCCATTTAAAATCAATGGGTTAACAGCTCTGTTAAAATAGCAGACCATTTGTCTATTGTTGCCAACAGCCATGGGGGTTTAACAGTAAGAGAAGCAAAGGTAGAAAATCCTCCTGTTTGTCTTTCACTCTCTGTAACCTTGTTGGTGCCCTGCACTTTGGGCCTCAGCACCCTCAGCAAGGGCTTCCAATTCTGATCACTAGTGTTTGTGGATGTTGGGTAAAGGGAGCATTGATCTCCCCTGTGAGCAGTCCTTCACCTGGTGAGGGGCCTGAGCCCATAGTGTAGGAACCCAGAGACAGGGCCAAGGGTTACAGTGAAGGGCCCCAGGGACAGGGCGGAGGGTCACAGTGCAGGGCCAAGGGTTACAGTGCAGGGCCAAGGGACACAGTGCAAGGCCGCAGGGACAGAGCCAAGGGTCACAATGCAGGGCCGCAGGGACAGAGCCAAGGGTCACAATGCAGGGCCCTAGGGACAGGGCTGAAGTTCGCAGTGCAGGGCCAAGGGCCGCAGTGCAGGGCCAAGGGTCGCAGTGCAGGGCCAAGGGTCGCAGTGCAGGGCCAAGGGCCGCAGTGCAGGGCCAAGGGCCGCAGTGCAGGGCCCTAGGGACAGGGCAACTGGTCACAGTGCAGGGCCAAGGGTCGCAGTGCAGGGCCCTAGGGACAGGGCCAAGGATCACAGTGCAGGGCCAAGGGCCGCAGTGCAGGGCCCTAGGGACAGGGCCAAGGGTCGCAGTGCAGGGCCCTAGGGACAGGGCCAAGGGTCGCAGTGCAGGGCCAAGGGTCGCGGTGCAGGGCCCTAGGGACAGGGCCAAGGGTCGCAGTGCAGGGCCAAGGGTCGCAGTGCAGGGCCAAGGGGCCGCAGTGCAGGGCCCTAGGGACAGGGCCAAGGGCCGCAGTGCAGGGCCAAGGGTCGCAGTGCAGGGCCAAGGGTCGCAGTGCAGGGCCCTATGGACAGGGCCAAGGGTCGCAGTGCAGGGCCCTAGGGACAGGGCCAAGGATCGCAGTGCAGGGCCAAGGGTCGCAGTGCAGGGCCCTAGGGACAGGGCCAAGGGTCGCAGTGCAGGGCCAAGGGTCGCAGTGCAGGGCCCTAGGGACAGGGCCAAGGGTCGCAGTGCAGGGCCCTAGGGACAGGGCCAAGGGTCGCAGTGCAGGGCCCTAGGGACAGGGCCAAGGGTCGCAGTGCAGGGCCCTAGGGACAGGGCCAAGGGTCGCAGTGCAGGGCCAAGGGTCACAGTGCAGGGCCCTATGGACAGGGCCAAGGGTCGCAGTGCAGGGCCAAGGGTCGCAGTGCAGGGCCCTAGGGACAGGGCCAAGGGTCGCAGTGCAGGGCCCTAGGGACAGGGCCAAGGGTCGCAGTGCAGGGCCAAGGGTCGCAGTGCAGGGCCCTAGGGACAGGGCCAAGGGTCGCAGGGCCAAGGGTCGCAGTGCAGGGCCCTAGGGACAGGGCAACTGGTCACAGTGCAGGCCACCAGCACCCTCAACCAGCTAAAACCCAGAGGTTATGCAGTGTGATTTTAACACATTTAAATGGGTTGTTACACCATCTCTTTCAGCAGCAGTATTACCCCTCATAAATAAATAGCCTCTGTTAATTTCATACAGCCAGAACACAGCATAATATTTAGTGGTTATGGAGTCATTTGAAAGGCTCCCGACATTATCTGCAGGTATATTGATTTCACCTCTGCTATCTGACTCCTTGGGCTTTGCATTCTACATGGAGATCTGAGTGGGTGCAGATTTACACAGTGGAAACACCGAAGGGCTCGGAATGCTATTGGATGGCAGCTCACAATCTGAAAAGGCAAAAACTAAAACAATAATTTTTTAAATAAATCTCAAAGGCTGGCCTCGTTTCTCTCTCTCTCTCGGTGTCCTCATGTTGCTATAGCGACCACAAAATAAAGGATGAGATTGCTTGCTGGCTTTAGTCTGTGGTGTTTAATGGGCAGGGTTGCCAACTCTGGTTGGATGTATTGCTGGAGGCTTAATCACATGACCTCCCGCCTCCAACAGACCCGCCTAGTCAAACAGCCTTTTTTTCCCCCACCTTCATTATTTTTATAACTAGTTAAGGGAAGTGCTCAAAGAGAACACCATTTTTTTTAATGCCTCTATGATTGTTCTCCTGACTGTTGCTCGCAGCAGGGCCCAAGAGATTAATCTTTAATTCTTGGAGACTCCAGGGCAATTCTGGAGGGTTGACAATCCTATGGACAGGGGAAGTGGTGCCTGTAAAGGGCGGGCGCCGGGAGAGCTGTCAACAGCTCCCTTCACTTCACTCTGTTGCCCAGTGCCTGCCTATCAGACTCCAGCTCCAACGCACGGCAGTGGTTCACACTGGAGCAATTCAGCGGGCGTGAAATCAGAGGGGGCGATTCTCCGATTCAGCACTTCTGGCTCACACTGGCAGCACGTGCCAAGAAACCATTCACCACAGCCCAGGACTGTCCATCCAATCCTTTTAACGGATCAGTGGACAGTCACAGGCTGGAGCTGGAAAATGTTCCTGATTTCTAATCATAGAATCATAGAATGACACAGCACAGGAGGAGGCCATTTGGCCCATCATGCCTGTGCCGGAATATGAAGCAGGAAATCTCACCTGAAGAGGTCTCACCTTCTCAGTGGGAGACACTCCAATGGATACACCAAGGGGGCTTGACAGGATAGATGCTGAGAGGCTGTTTCCCCTGGCTGGAGTGTCTAAAATTAGAGGGTCATAGTCTCAGGATAAGGGGTCAGCCATTTAAGACTGAGATGAAGAGAAATTTCTTCACTCAGAGGGTTGTGCTTCTTTGGAATTCTCTACCCCAGAGGGCTGTGCATGCTCAGTCGTTGAGTATATTCAAGACTGAGATCGATATCTTTTTGGGCACTAATGGAATCAAGGAATATGGGGATAGGGTGGGAAAGTGGAGTAGATGTAGAAGATCAGCAATGATCTTATTTAATGGTAGAGCAGGCTCGAGGGGCCATATGGCCTACTCCTGGCTCCTATTTCTTATATTCCTCTGCAGGATGTTCTTGCTTGATATTCATTCTTGGGATGTGGCTGTCACCAGCCGGAATTTATTGCCCATCCCTAGTTGCCCATTGAGAAGGTGGTGGTGGGCCTTCTTCTTGAACTGCTGCAGTTTGTGTGGTGAAGGTGCTCCCACAATGTTGTTAGGTAGGGTGTTCCAGGATTTTGACCCAGCGACAATGAAGGAACGGCCAATATATATATTAGAAATGTTTTGCAACGACACCTGTCACAATGTGACCCTGATTTTAATCGCTCAACCCTTTGCTGGCCGTGCCTTCGGTTGCCTAGGCCCTAAGCTCTGGAATTCCCTTCCTACCTCTCTCTCCTTCTTTAAGACGCTTCTTAAAACCTACCTCTTTGACTGAGCTTTCCGTCACTGATCCTAACATCTCCTTATGTGTTCAGTGTTAAATTTTGTTTGATAATGCTCCTTTGAAGCACCTTTGGATGTTTTACTACATTAGAGGCGCTATATAAATGCAAGTTGTTGTCATTGTAGTTGACCCATCACAGTTTCCTGGATCGGTGTAATTTTAATACTGATGGTAGGATCCCAGTACTATTGCCCTCCACTCAGAGAAGGGGAGGGAATTCTAGCAATGCTGCAGTACTTAAATGGCTGCAGCAATTTAAATGAGAAGGCAGCCATTTTCTGGGTGCAATAAGTTTGATTTCCAACAGGATAAAAATGAAGCATGCCTGCAGTGTCTACATCAGGGGGCAAAGCTCCCAAGTTGTCTCACTCGCTGTAGAGATTTTATCGTCCAAAATAGGGTGAAGGAAGCAGTGGATATTTGTCACTGAAGGAAGGACTCCAGCCAAAGGCTTGGCCCTGAGGCCCAGTGGAAGGAGATGGCTTTGGCAGTGCCATAACCTACAGCAACCCCACACAGTTGAAGCTCAATGACCTCAGCAGGCTAGCTAAGAGTAGGTGATCTGATCTTGAACCAATGCAATGCTAAAAGCATGTTTCACATTTCCACCTGCCCGTCCCTCCCTGTACTGAACACCTTTGAGGACTTAGAGAGAGTCCTTTGTAACCCTTTCCTTCCCCTTGCAGGTGTTGCTCTGCTTACAACCCAGGGACGTAGCGATACGTATTTGTAATGTATGTACCTTTAAGGGGGAGAACTACTTTTTACAGCTCATGTATACTGTAGTACCGGCAGTGACCACACCTGTATATAACGTTGAGTAGTAATCTGTACAATTCAGTTGCAGTCTGAGCCACGTTGAGTAAACACCGTTTGTACCGTTCTCCGCAGTCTGTGTCTGATTATACACGGACATAACAGTATTGGCTCATTATCCTGCCCCATTATAGGATGCTACCCACCCATGGGTTGCATTCAAGATGAGGCACTTCAGTGCTTGTCTTTTTCAAGGGGAAAGTGGCTCCCACCAAGAGGTGAAGAATTGCCAGAGGGAGCAAGCTCAGACCTCTGTTGAAGAGGTAGTGGGGAGACTGGGAAGCAGGAGGGGAGGAGCTAGCTGCAGGTCAGTCGTGAAGCTCCTCATATCGACTCCCTTCAATTCCTAATGCTCACAATCCATTGCGAAGATGTCAACTCACACCTTGTTCTGTAAGTCAATGGTCATTGTAGAATCATGGGCCTAGAAATTCCCGTTAAGGCCGATTTTGTTAAAAAAAAATGGCGTCCACCTCGCTTCCGACGTGAGACGTGGTGGCCGCCATTTTAGTGAGGGCCATAGCCTCTCAAATTTAAATGAGCAGATTGTGGTGTCAATTGGCGTGCAACATCAGATTTGACGCCACGACTGCTATTTTGGACGTCACTGCACGCCATAACGTCCTGTTCTAACTAAGAATGGAAAAACATGCGTGTAGCATCCTTCCAGAGAAGCTGCCAGCACTTCTTAAAGGGGCACACACATCTTTCAGATAAGTTTGGATTTCAGCATTTGGACTTTTTAAATATTTTATTGAAGTAGTGGCTTGGTGCAATACATTTTAAAAGTTGTTAAATTGTGCAGGGAGTGCTGCTGGACGCTTGCAAGGCTTTGGATGGTAAAGGAAGGCCTCTGAGAAGACAGAAAATGCTGGAAATACTCAGCAGGTTAGGCAGCATCTGTGGAGAGAGAAACAGAGGTAATGTTTCAGGTCAAGATGCTGCCTGACCTGCTGAGTATCTCCAGCACTTTTTGCTTTTATTTCAGATTTCCAGCATCCGCAGTATTTTGCCTCAGAGAAGACCACTTGCTCACAGTCCTGGGGGACACGATAGCATAGTGGTTGTGTTACTGGACGAGTAATCCAGAGGCCCTGGACATGAGTTCAAATCCCACCACGGCAGCTGAGGAATTTAAATTCAGTTAATTAAATAAATCTGGAATTAAAAAGTTAGTATCAGTCCCGGAGGGGAGGAAATCTGCTGTCCTTACCCGGTCTGGACTATATGGCCTAGAAATTCAGTATAGCCACTTTTGGGGCGGTAAAGTCGGGCGGCCGCTAAAGTTTGCGCCCGGCGCAAAGTCGCGCCCCCTTCGCCGATATTCAGTTGCATCGCCCCAAGAGGTTGCTGCTGTGCAAAAACAGGCGATGCACGACTATCTTTAGGCGCTAAGCCGGCGGTGCGGAGCGATACCCCTGAGGCCGGGCGCAGCGCAGGTGCGGCGAGTTCTTGATTGACGGCAGATACTCTGGCGCCGGTCATCTCTTAAAGGGGGAGGGTGGATTTGTTTGCCTGCCACGCCCTGCACACTGAAGCCCTCAACCTAGGCCTGACCACTTCAGCTTCACCTGTACAATGCCCAGGACTATGGAGAAGGCCAGGGAAAGAGCGCAGCGCTTCAGCGACGGGGACCTGAGGCTGCTGGTTGGCGGAGTGGAGCGCAGGCGCCATGTTTTGTTCCCAGAAGGTGGCAAGAGGCCGCTGCCCAGCGCCTACCGGAAAGCCTGGAGGGAGGTGTCCAACAGGGTGTCTTCCAACAGCGTGGTTGCCAGGACTCCTGTGCAATGCCGGAAGAAGTTCAACGACCTCATTCGGGTTGTCAGGGTGAGTACCCTTTCCAGTGTCCTCCTGATCCTTGCATGTGCACCTCACATTATGGGCAAAGGAACCTGAAAGCCCTAATGGCCAGCCCTCATCCAGCAGCTATGGGACTGGCATGAAAATCAATTGCACATTCAGCACTTTACACACTGTCCAAGCTATTCGACCATGGGAGGCATTGCAGACAAGATCAGGGCTACAAACTGTACTAGCTATTCGACCATGGGAGGCAGTGCAGACAAGGTCAGGGCTACACACTGTACTAGCTATTCGACCATGGGAGGCAGTGCAGGCAAGATCAGGGCTACACACTGTACTTAGAGGCCGTCCTTTCTCTTGCAGGCCAAGGTTGCGCACAACCGGCACAACCAAACTGAGACCGGGGGAGGCCGTCCTGACCTCAAAGAGCTCTCCGACCTCGACCAGCGTGTGGAGCGCATAATGGGAGGCCGGCTGATTGGCCCCGTCGCCACTGGAGATGCCGACCCTGTTCTGGGCACCAATGGTAAGGGCATCACCTTTTGGACCTCTCTCGTTCCACTTGCGCATCAGATCAGCATCCTTTGCCACTGTCCGACCAATGCGGTGAATGGCACCACTCATGCCTCCCTCGCTGCCGCCCTGTCCTCACTCTAAAGCTACTCTTGTGCCTTCCTGCTTTCAGATGGTGAATCGCCAGGTGAGGAGGCGGGCCCTCAAGCTGCCACTGTCAGCCCTTCGGAAGACGAGGAGGAGGAAGAGGAAGCCGGCCCATCAGTGCCACCCTCAGCCGTGCCAGCCCATGGCGATGTAGGGGACACGTCTTCCCTGGAGGGGAGCCGGGGGGAAGGGTCGGAGGAGAGTGAAGCTCCGGGGCCCAGTGGCCTGCAGCAACGCGGGAGGGGTGGGGAAGCTCGGCAGACTTCTCCCCAGAGGGTGAGTGCGGCCTCCAGTCCTGCGACGGTCAGCGCAGAGGAGGTGCGCCTCCTAGAGGAAATGGCCGTCCAGGCTGAGCGCAGGCACACTGAGCTCATGGCTGCAGTGGGAAGGATGCCTGACTCCATAGAGTCACTGGCAAGGAGTGTGCAGGAATTCGGGGCAGCACAGGCCAGGAGTCTACAACAATTCAGTGCAGCACAGGCCAGGAGTCTGGAACAGTTCAATGCAGCACAAGCCAGGAGTCTGCAGGACATCAATGCAGCACAGGCCAGGAGTCTGCAGGACATCGCGGCAGCACAGGCCAGGAGTCTGCAGGACTTCGCGGCAGCACAGTTGGCTTCTAGCCAAGTGCTCAGTCGTGCCGTCCATTCACTGGCTGGTGTGATGCGGACACAGACCAGGGCCACACGGGCACCAACTGCTGCCACCCTCGCTGGATCAGCCAGGCATCGCCAGGGCATTCGCCGCGCAGCAGCAGCCCAGCAGTCTGTCCTTCAGCTGTTTGCTGCGCATGCTGCAGTGCTGGCCCGTGCGAGTGCCAATGTGTCAGGCGACCAGCGAGCACCTGCGATCTGCCAGGTTGCCACCATTCCTGCAGCCGACACTGCCACTCCGCCATTGCAGCTGCCAGGAGCTGCTGGACACACTGCTGCCGCCCAGCCAGAGTTGGAGCAGTCAGCAGCCGGCCACTCCAAGGCCAGAGCTGGTGCAGGCCGACCCCCAAGGGCATCTGCCGTCTCGCCATCTGCCCCTCAGCAGCCTTCCCCCAGCCTTGCTGCAGCCACTGGGCTCCCATTGAGGAGGAGCAGCAGGGCGGGCAGGGGCTAGGCAAGGATGCGCAAGGCATCGCCCTCGCAGGGCAAAAAGTAGAGGTATGCACAAATGCCTGGTGCTTGTTGGAAGGCCGACACTGGTGCAGTTGTTTTTGTGCAAGGCCGAGACTGGTGTCTATCTTTATTTGTGTAAGGCCGAGACTGGTGTCTTTCTTTCTTTTTGTAAGGCCGAGACTGGTAGTTTTGTGTTTTTGGAGGGGGCTTCTCCACATGAGCATGTAATGTGGGAAGGGCAGAGGTTTTCAATAAATTTTTGTTGTTAAATTGCAGTGTCCATGGTTTTTTGGTTAAGTCCTGGTTGCCCTGCTCGGCTGAGGGCTTGTGGAGCGGCTACATTCATCTGCTGACATTGGCACAAGCCAGTCCCTGAGAGGGGGCCTAGAACCGACGTTCAATAAGCCGGCGACGGGCGGCCCTTGCACTTTGTGCCTCCCTCCTGTGCTGGTCCTCCTCCTCCTCCTCCTGCTCCTCCTCCTGAGGTGGTCCTCCAATCTGTGGTGGCAGTGGCTGAGTCCTGCGGATAGCCAGGTTGTGCAGCATGCAGCAAACGACCACGAAATGGGAGACTCGCTCCGGAGAATACTGCAGGGCTCCACCGGAACGATCGAGACAGCGGAACCGTTGCTTCAGGACGCCGATTGTTTGTTCGATGATGTTCCTGGTTGCTTGATGGCTCTCATTGTATCGCTCTTCAGCAGGGGTGCTGGGCGCACGGAGCGGGGTCATCAGCCAGGTACACAAAGGATAGCCTTTGTCCCCGATAAGCCATCCTCGTGGGCGAGGCTGTGCCTGGAACATGTCTGCCACAGAAGTCTGTCGCAGGATGAAGGCATCGTGGCTGCTGCCTGGAAAGCGGGCATTGACAGCTAGGATGAGCTGCCTGTGGTCACACACCAGCTGTACGTTCAGCGAATGGTAGCCCTTCCGGTTGCGGTAATCCTCGGCATTCTCCAGAGGTGCCTGCAAAGCCACATGCGTGCAGTCAATGGCGCCCTGCACCATGGGGAAGCCCGCGAATGCTGCAAAGCCCATTGCACGCGGTTGCTGCTTGTCAAGGGCCATGGAGAAGGAGATGAACTGACGTCTCCTTTTGAAAAGGGCATTGGTCACCTGGCGGATGCAGCAATGCACGGTGAACTGGGAGATGTTGGCAATGTCCCCAGTAGCGGATTGGAAGGAGCCGGTGGCATAGAAGTTGAGAGCCACCGTCACCTTCACTGCCACCGACAAGAGACGTCCTGCTCCTCAGCTGTGGCTGCAGATCAACGGCAAGCAGCTGGCAGATCTCTGTGACCACCTCCCTTCTGAATCGCAGCCTCCGAACACACTGCTCCTCAGATATGTTGAGATAGGAGAACTGCTGGCGGTATACCCTGGGTGGGTAAGGCCTCCTTTGCCGACGCCTGTTGCCCCCTCTCCGTCTAACCAGGGCTGCCACTCTCTCACGGCGTCTGTGAGCCCTTTGGATGTAATTGAGAAAGCCAGCGTTGACACCCATTGCAGCCCCCATAATATGCTGGCAAACAATGAGATGTCAATGAAGGCAAAAACTTTTTGAAAGCTGTGGACTGAAGCCAGAAGTACCTGTCCAAGTGCTGGGCCAAAGCAGAAAGCTATCTACCTTGGTCTCTCTCCAAAGATCCGTTTCGCAAGAAGGTGTGCTGCAAAATGGCAGCCTTTTATATTGCAGGATGAGTGCCCTTTAATTTGCGCCCCCCGCGCCCCGCATCGGCTGAGCACCGTTCCACTTAACAGTCGCTAGGGGCGCCAGGCGCACAATGGGGCGGCGCGACTGAAGTTCCGGTTGGGGGCGCACAAAGGGCGTTGCACGAGGAAATGACGTCATGATCTGCGCGCGCAGCTGAGCGCGCGCAAAGACTTTGCGCCGGCGCTAAATCTCTCGTGAAGTTGGGGTGAGGCGCAGTTCGCGCTGCGCCCGGGCGCTACCCGCCTAGCGCCCGACATCTACTCCTCCTAAGGCGCTAACGACTGGCGCAACCAACTGAATTTCTAGGCCTATGTGACTCCAGACCCACAGCAATGTGGTTGACTCTTAACTGCCCTCTGGTTCAAGAAGGCAGCTCACCACCACCTTCTCAAGGGCAATTAGGGATGAAGCAGAGGCAGCAAAGGGGACCAGCTGCTCACAGAGGGAAGAGGTGGAAGCAAAACAGACAGTCCCTTTCGGGCCAGGATATCCGGGATCGAATCATCTGCCTGCGGTACCAGTGACCGCAACCCCAATTCCCCTTTCAACATTTGTTCCACACCTTACCTTCCCTCTGTTACTGACCATCACAATGTCCTCTAGGCCAAAATGCTGAATTAAGAGCCACCACAAAGTAAACTTTCCAATCTAACTTCATCCAATAAGAAATCAATGAATCACCATTCCCTTAGTGACTGCTTATCCTACTGATGTCACGCAGTGGCTGCAGCATGGCTGGTGGAAGGATGCTGACTTTCAGTGGGGGACACTGCAAATGGCCTTGCTGGTTGACTTTGAGGAGCTGGTGAGAGTGTGAAATCGAGTGACAGTATTTCTTCTTCTTCACTCTCCTCTCCCTTTTCTTGGTAAACCACTGGTTGGGCAGGCTGCATTTCTTGGGTGTCTGAAATGAGGAAGGCACAAGGGGAGGACGGTGGGAAAGCAAGAGGTGCATGCTTACACCATGCGCAGCTTGTAATCAAGAGGAGATTGTGGGAAGAGGGGCAAGTGCAATGTGAGAAGGAGAATTACTTATGAGGATCTTGTATTCTTTCAGCCCTGCTGCTGGCCAAGGGCCCAGCCAAGAATGGCCAGCACCGTCTCCTCCAAGGGGGCGAGGTGAAGTTAGGAATGTGAGGTGTGTCTTGTGTTTGGTAGAGATTGTTGGTAGGTGAGTGATGGGGAGGGGGAAGCATTGAGCAGTGTGTGAGGCTAGTGGTGCAGTTGGTAGGAGACGGCTTTTGAAGATGCATTCACTGACCTTGACCACTGGCCTGAGGTCATGAAAATTCTTTGGACACTGGAGCCAAGTCCTGCGGCAACATTGCTGGCAGTGATGACCTTGGCGATCTGGTCTCACATCCTTCTTTCTGGAAGGCCTCCTGGCCCCCTGTGGGTCGACGACGTCTCTTCCAGTGCTGACCCCCTGCACAAAGCTGTGGAGCCATTTGTGTTAGTGCTGAATCACTTTTACTATTTTTTTTACATGCAGAAGACAGTTCAGCTCTAAGAGCTAAAGACTGCCTATTTTTAAATTTTTTTATTTTTTTTATTTTGGAGTTATTTTTAATGTTTTTTCAGAAGGCAGTTCCGCTTTAAGGGCTTGAGACTGCTTTCTAAAATGACAGTCAAGCTTTAAGAAAACGTGGCCACGCTCCAGGGACACTACGGCCACGCTACATTGGGCCCCCTGCTGAGCGCACCATCTGAAACAGCATGTTGCACAGTAGGTTCTGCGCTGCAATCATTTAAATCAGCTGGCAGCACCAAAATAACGGTGCTGCCTGCGCTCTTTTTACAGGTGCAAGTTAACCTTGCCCCGCGAAGGCACTGCCCGTTTTCACACGTTATCCGATTCCTAGGCCATAGACTCTTATGGCATTTGGCCATTGTGTCAACGCCGGCTCTTTGAAAGAGCTATCCAATTCATCCCACTCCTCCACTCTTTCCCCATTGCCCTACAAATTTTTCCTTTTCAAGTATTTATCCAATTCCCTTTGGAAAGTTACTGTTGAATCTGCTTCCGCCATCCTGACAGGCAATGCATTCCAGATCATGACAATTCGTTGTGTAAAAATATTTTCCTCATCTTCCCACTGATTCTTTCGCCAATTACTTTAAATCTGTGTCCTCTGGTTACCAACCCTCCTGCCAGTGGAAACAGTTTCTCCTTATTTACTCTATCAAAACCCTTCATGATTTTGAACACCTCTATTAAATAATTCTTACCCTTCTCTGCTCTCAAAAAAACAACCCCCATTTCTCTCCCTGTCCCAGACGTCTTTGTTCTCTCTCTCTCTCCCTGTACACATTGTCCTCTCTTCCTATCTTCTCTCATTGTCCCCTCTCTTCCCCATGTGTCAGCTGTGGCTCAGTTGGTAGCACACTCGCCACTGAGTCAAAATGTTGTGGGTTCAAGTCCCACTCCAGGGACTTGGGCACATAAAGCTAGGCTGACACTCCAGTGCAGTGCTGCACTTTTGAAGGTGCTGTCTTTCGGATGAGACAATAAACCAAGGCCCCGTCTGCTCTCTCAGGTGGACATAAAAGATCCCATGGCACTATTTTGAAGAGGAGCTGGGGAGTTATCACTGGTGTCCTGGCCAATATTTATCCCTCAACCAACATAACAAAAAGAAGAGAGATTATCTGGTCATTGTCACGTTGCTATTTGTTGGACCTTGCTGTGCACAAATTGGCTGCCACATTACAACAGTGACTGCACTTCAAATAGTACTTCATTGGCTGTAAAGCACTTTGAGAAGTCCGGTGGTCGTGAAAGGCGCTATATAAATGCAAGTCCTTTCTCGGGAATATACTTTATCCCTCTTTCGTTCTCGTGCTGTAGTTCTCTCCTCCTCTTGATTGTTTGATATGCTGGACCATTAATGAGCCCATGCAGGGCCCTAAAAGGCACTGCTTTCAAACCAGCTCTGAGATGGAGCAAAACCTTATTTGATGCATCTCTAAATATGTTTGATGGACTCCCCAGCCTGGCTCAAACACAACACAAGAGCAAAATACTGCGGATGTTGGAAATCTGAAATAAAAACAGAATGCTGAAAACACTCAGGAGGTCAGGCAGTATCTGACAAAAGGTCATCGACCTGAAATGTTAATTCTGTTTCTCTCTCCGCATATGCTGCCTGACCGGCTGAGTTTTTCCAGCATTCTGTGTTTTGGTTCACACACAATAATGTCCGTCTGCACCAACATTCAGCACCTTGGCCCACTGCCAATGCTCAACAATTCTGCTCTTCCACACACTCAGAAGCAGAATTTGGGGATAATTAAGAGCCATTCATCTCTTTCCCTCATTAGTTCCTGGTCCAAGCTGATGCATTATTTACAGCCCCTCTTAATGCACTTCTTTGGAAGCTTTTCCCTGGAGGATGATGGCTTCTTTGCTTGTGTATCTATCTCAATGACCGAGATAAAGAGACAGCAGCAATATGGAAACACTGCTGGTTACAAATCCAAGAACAGAGAGCAACAAGCACTGTGTATTCAGTCTAAAGTCCTTCGTGCCTTCTGCTACTCCTTCCCCACACTCCCTCAGACCCGTAATCCCCTCCCTAACCTCAAAATGTTCCAGCACAGAAACACCTCAGTTCACCCATCAAGGTCTGAGCCACTCAATCTAATCCCATTCTCCCTCTCACTCCCCATACCTTTAATGTCCCACTTAGTCTAACCCCACTCTCCTGCTCACCCCCATACTCTTTAATATCCCACTCTCCCTCTCACTCTTATACCCTTTAATATCTCACCTAGTCTAATCCCACTCTCTTGCTCACTCTCCATATCCTTTAGTATCCCACCTAGTCTAATCCCACTTTCTTGCTCACTCCCCATATCCTTTAGTATCCCACCTAGTCTAATCCTACTTCTCTGCTCACTCCCCATACCCTTTAATATCCGATCTATTCTAATCCCGCTCTCCTGCTCACTCCTCATACACTTTAATATCCCACCCAGTCTACTAATCCCACCCTCCTGCCTCATTAATTTTCCTCTATAAAGCAACTATCTAATCCCCTTTTAAAGGAATTATGGATTTAAGATAATATTTTTGTGCTTATTTTAAATCTGAGCATCTTGTTACTGTCTCACTGAGCAGTGGAAAAAAATCTCTCACTAGTTACCTTCTCATAATTTTGAAGCTCTCTATCATTTCTTAGAATCATAGAATGATACAACACGGAAGGAGTCCATTCGGCCCACTGTGCCTGTGCCAGCTCGTTGAAAGATTTATCCATATAGTCTCACACCTCTGCTCTTTCCCCAAAACCTTGCAAATTCTTCCCCTTCAGGTATTTATCCAATTCCTTTTTGAAAGCTACTATTGAATCTGTATCCATCACCCTGTAAGGCAGTGCATTCCAAATCCTAACCACTCATTGCATAACATTTTATTTCCTCATGTCGTCTCTGGTTCTTTTGCCAATCACCTTAAATCTGTGCCCTCTGGTTATTGATCCTCCTGTCACTGGAAACAGTTTCTCCTCATTTACTCTATCAAAACCCTTCATGATTTTGAACACCTTTATCAAATAATCTCTTAACCTTCTCTGCTCCAAGGAGAACAACCCCCGTTTCTCTAGTCTCTCCACTGAAATCCCCCAGCCCTGGTACCATTTCACTCTGAAACATCTGAGATCTAATGAAAAAAGCCTAACTTCTGAAATGCCTCTTCATAACTGTGACCCTTCACCTCTGGTAACTCCCCAGTTAATCTAGATTGCATCTTTCCCTTTGTTTTTATATCCTTCGTATACTGAATTGCCCTCAACTTCACCCCAACACCCGAACCAAGCAGGTCCCAGTTCACTGTTCCTTCATTGCTTCTGTGATCTATGGCTGAACCAAGAATTCTGTTCTCGCTATTTATATTTATATATTTGCATTAATTTCCTCTCCTTCTGCACTCTATTTAAAATCTCACCTTTTAAAGTGTGCTTCCTTTCCTTTTTTCTACAAAAAAGTATTGCTTCATATTTCTTCATATTGCACTGTCTGACACCTATCAGCCCAGCTATGTCCTCCTGCACAGTCTCACCATCTTTCTTTCAATCAGTCATGCCTCCCTCTCCCCCCACCACAATCCACTCACTGATGCCCTCTCCTCCCACAATCCACTCACTTTGTGTGTCAGCTGTGGCTCAGTGGGTAGCACCCTCGCCTCTGAGTCAGAGGTTGTGGGTTCAAGTCCCACTCCAGGAACCTGAGCGCAGAAAAGCTAGGCTGATGCTCCAGTGGAGTGCTGCACTGTCTTTTGGATGAGATGTTAAACTGAGGCCCTATCTGCTCTCTCAGGTGGACGTAAAAGATCCCAGGGCACTATTTTGAAGAGCAACAGGGGAGTTATGAAGGCATATGGAATGCTTGCCTTTATTAGCCGTGGCATAGAATACAAGAGCAGGGGGTTTATGCTTCAACTGTATAAAACACTACTTAGGCCTCAGCTAGAGTACTGCGTGCAGTTCTGGTCACCACATTACAAGAAAGATGTGATTGCACTAGAGAGGGTACAGAGGAGATTTACAAGGATGTTGCCGGGAGTAGAGAATCTTAGCTATGAGGAAAGACTGGACAGGCTGGGTCTGTTTTCCTTGGAACAGAGGAGGCTGAGGGGAGACCTTATTGGAGGTGTATAAAATTATGAGGGGCATAGACCTATTTCCCTGAGCAGAGGGGTCAAAAACCAGAGGGCACAGATTTAAAGTAATTGGTGGAAGATTTAGAGGGGATTTGAGGGGAAATTTCTTCACCCAGAGGGTTGTGGGGGGTCTGGAACTCACTGCCTGAAAGAGTGGTAGAGGCAGGAACCCTAACTATATTTAAAAAGTACTTGGATGTGCACTTGGGATGCTCTAACCTGCAGGGCTACGGACCAAGAGCTGGGAAGTGGGATTAGGCTGGATAGCTCTTTGTTGGCCGGAGCGGACATGATGGGCCAAAATGGCCTCCTTCCGTGCTGTAACTTTCTATGATTCTTTCTATGATTCTTATCCCCGGTGTCCTGGCCAATATTTATCCCTCAATCAACATCACTAAAAAAAATTACCTGATCATTATCACATTGCTGCTTGTGGGAGCTTGCTGTGCGCAAATTGGCTGCAGCATTTCCTACTTTACAACAGTGACTACCCTTCAAAACCTACTTAATTGGATGTAAAGTGCATTGGGATGTCTGGTGGTCGTGAAAGGCGCTATATAAATGCAAGTCTTTCTTTCACTAATGCCCCTCTTTCCCCACAATCCACTCACTAATTCCCCACTTCCCACAATCCACTCATTATTGCCCCTCCCCCCACCACACACACAATCCCTTCACACACTGATCGATTTTGATGTGTGTGATTAAATATTCCATTCATCACTGCCTGTGACTGTGGTTGGTTTCAGGTTCCCCCTTACCATTGTATTGCCTGTGACTGTGGTTGGTTTCAGGTTTCTCCTCACCATTGTATTGTGTATTGGAATGTATGGAATGTGTTGTGTGTAGGGCTCCGCCCATACCTGGCCTCTATGTAAGCCAGCTCAGTCTGGCCTCACAGCCAGTACTGCAGACCTCCAGGGAAGATACCTCTCTCCACTGCGTGTTATCTTCTAAGTTAATAAAAGCCTTGTATTGTTTCGCTAACATCGAGTCTCGGAATTATTGAGGCACATCAATTTTATTAACTTATTTTTCAACACTATGGATCAACTCCTGAAACCCGAACGTTTGGATTTGGATCAACATGCTCCGGACGCATCAGCACGCTTCGGACACTGGTTTGAGTGTATGGAATTCTTCCTGGACAATTCCGCAGCCGTCAAAGACGCTACGGACGCTGCGAGGATGAGACTCGGAATTCTGCGGAATTGGGTAAGCCACCGGGTTTACCCCTCATCCAAGACGCCGATACGTACCTGGCCACCTGCGACATCTTAAAGGTGCATTACCAGCAGCCTACGAATGAGGTGTATGCTAGGCATCTGCTCGCTACTCGCGCACAGCGACCTGGGGAATCGGTGGAGGAGTTCCTAAGCACCCTGAAAATGCTTGGCAAAGACTGCAAATGCCGAGATGTAAAAGCCGCAGTGTACACTGACGAGCTTGTTCGCGATGCCTTTATCACAGGCCTCAGCTCCACTTACATCCGGCAAAGACTGCTGGAAAAAACGGGGTTGGACCTGAAACAGGCTGCGGACACCGCGCGATCCCTGGATGTGGCCCAGAGAAACTCGGACGCCTACTCTTCAGCCCGCGCCGTCCACGCCGCCACGTGTGCACCGAGGGCGCCGCCATCTTGGAAGGCATCTTCCCCGCCCGGCAGCCCGACCCCGGCGGGGCCCCGCTCTCCCCCCAGAAGCCCTACGACAGCCGCGACGCGTCAGGGACCCAACTGCTACTTCTGCGGGCAGCCAAAACACACCAGAAACCTGTGCCCGGTGAAAGGCACCACCTGCTTTAAGTGCAGTAAGAAGGGATACTTCGGGAAGGTGTGCAGAGGGAACCCCGCCGGAAAACCAACCGCCGGAAAACCCGCCACCGCCGCGTGTGCGCCGTGGGAGCGGCCATCTTGGACGCCATCTTGCCCGACCTCGTGGGGTCCGCCATCTTATGAGCAGACAGCGTGGACGCCATCTTGTATCGATCAGGGCCCTACAGTGGCATCGGTCACAGTGGACCAGACCAGGCCGCACCCGCTATCCAAATCAATGGTGGACATCGAGGTAAACGGGTGCCGGGTTAAATGTTTAATTGACAGTGGAAGCACGGAGAGTTTTATCCACCCTGAACTGGCACAGCAACTCTCCCTAAAGGTGGTCCCTGCTCAAGGTACCATCTCTATGGCCGATAAAACCCAGACATCGACCATTCTGGGTTACTGCACGGTACAATTGGGCGTTAGCGGAACTGTATACGATAATTTTAAAGTATTAATCATGAAGAACCTATGTGCGAGCGTGATCTTGGGCCTGGATTTCCAGTGCAACCACCAAAGCATCACGCTCAAGTACGGTGGGTCCCAGCCGCCCCTCACAGTGTGCGGTCTGGCTACCCTGAAGGTAAAGCCGCCTTCGCTATTCGCGAACCTTACCCCTAACTGCTGGCCAATAGCAACCAAAAGCAGGAGGTACAGCTGGGAGGACAGGCGGTTTATCGCGACCGAGGTAGACAGGCTCCTGAAAGAGCGCATTATTGAACGCAGCAACAGCCCGTGGCGCGCCCAAGTGGTAGTGGTAAGGGGTAGCGAGAAGAAACGGATGGTGATCGACTATAGTCAAACGATCAGCAGGTACACCCAACTAGACGCCTACCCGCTACCCCGCATATCAGAAATGGTGAACCAAATCGCCCAATACCGGGTGTTCTCCACCATCGACCTCAAGTCAGCGTACCACCAGCTCCCTATCAGACCAGAGGACCGCCCGTACACCGCCTTCGAGGCGAACGGACGCCTCTACCAATTCCTCAGAGTCCCCTTTGGGGTGACGAATGGGGTCTCGGTTTTTCAGAGGGAGATGGACCGCATGGTCGATGACCACCACTTGCAGGCAACCTTCCCCTACCTCGACAACGTCACCATCTGCGGCCACAATCAGCAGGATCACGACTCGAACCTCGAGAGGTTCCTGGAAACCGCACAAAAACTCAACCTCACCTAAAACGAGGACAAGTGCGTTTTCAACACCACGCGCCTCTGCATACTAGGCAGCGTGGTGGAGAATGGGGAAATCGGACCAGACCCCGACCGATTGCGCCCCCTACGGGAGCTGCCCCTGCCCAACACTCCCAAAGCCCTGAAAAGGTGCCTGGAGTTATTTTCTTATTATTCCCAATGGGTCCCCAACTACTCCGACAAAGCCCGCCCCCTCTTGAAAGCATCCTCTTTTCCACTCTCTGCTCAGGCCCACGCCGCCTTCAAAAGCATTAAGCAGGATATTGAGCGGGCCACGCTACAGGCAGTGGACGAGAACACTCCATTTCAAGTGGAAAGTGATGTGTCTGACTTCGCCTTGGCGGCCACCCTCAACCAGGCGGGGCGGCCCGTAGCTTTCTTCTCGAGGACCCTCCAAGGGCCCGAGATCAGACACTCCTCCGTGGAAAAGGAGGCCCAAGCCATCGTGGAGGCAGTGCGCCACTGGCGCCACTACCTAGCCGGCAAACGCTTCACCCTACTTACCGACCAGCGGTCGGTAGCGTTTATGTTCAATAATAAAGAGGGGGAAGATTAAAAATGATAAGATTCTTAGGTGGCGGATCGAGCTCTCCACCTTCGAGGAGGACATCATTTACCGGCCAGGGGCCCTTAACGAATCCCCCGACGCCCTCTCACGAGGGATGTGTGCCAGCGCCACCGGGGATCGGCTACAGACCCTCCACAGCGACCTCTGCCACCCAGGGGTCACGCGGCTGTTCCACTTCATAAAGTCCCGCAACTTACCCTACTCGATTGAGGAAGTTCGGTCTCTGACCGGGAACTGCCGCACTTGTGCTGAGTGCAAGCCTCGGTTCTACCACCCTGATAGAGCCCACTTAATCAAAGCTACACGGCCCTTTGAGTGGCTCAGCTTAGATTTCAAGGGCCCCCTCCCGTCCGTCGACCGCAATGTTTACTTCCTGAACATTGTGGACGAATACTCCCGGTTCCCATTCGCCTTCCCCTGCCCAGACATGAACAGCGCCACGGTCATTAAATGCCTCAACAGCCTGTTCTGCCTGTTCGGTATGCCGAGCTACATCCACACGGATAGGGGGGCGTCCTTCATGAGTGAAGAGCTACGCCAGTACATGCTGTCCAGGGGTATCGCCACGAGCCGTACCACCAGCTACAACCCCCGGGGTAACGGTCAAGTGGAGCGAGAGAACGGGACAGTATGGAAAGCAGTCACTCTAGCTCTAAGGACCAAGGGCCTCCCTATCTCCCGCTGGCAGGAAGTCCTCTCAGATGTGCTCCATTCGATACGGTCGCTATTGTGTACTGCCACTAATGCCACGCCTCATGAACGAATGTTTAGCTTCCCCCGGAAATCCACCTCAGGCGTATCCATGCCGTCATGGCTCTCCACCCCGGGTCCGGTATTCGTGCGAAGGCATGTGAGGGGCCATAAGACGGACCCTCTCGTGGAGCCAGTGCACCTACTCCACGCCAACCCCCAATACGTGTATGTCCGGCACGCCGACGGAAGGGAGGACACCGTGTCAATAAAAGACGTCGCCCCAGCCGGTAACGACAACAACCACGGCAATAGCAGCAACAACGACCACAGCAACTCTTACCCACCCACTACTCTTTCATCACCCCCGGAAGAACATCGACCAACGGCACCCCCACCAACTACCCCTTCAACAACCCTGGCGGCACCCCCGGCAGAGACCCAGGAGGCCACCGGCGACACCCAGCCGACACCCGCGACACCACAACAGCCACGTCGGTCGCAGAGGACTACCAAACCCCCGAACAGACTAAATCTATAGAAGGGGTGAATGTGATGAAATATTCCATTCATCACTGCCTGTGACTGTGGTTGGTTTCAGGTTCCCCCTTACCATTGTATTGCCTGTGACTGTGGTTGGTTTCAGGTTTCTCCTCACCATTGTATTGTGTATCGGAATGTATGGAATGTGTTGTGTGTAGGGCTCCGCCCATACCTGGCCTCTATGTAAGCCAGCTCAGTCTGGCCTCACAGCCAGTACTGCAGACCTCCAGGGAAGATACCTCTCTCCACTGCGTGTTATCTTCTAAGTTAATAAAAGCCTTGTTTTGTTTCGCTAACATCGAGTCTCGGAATTATTGAGGCACATCAATGTGTGTTCCAGGTAGAGTTCCAACTGGGGGAGGGTAACAACCCTTAAAAAAGGAGTTCCGATGGCGAGACTCCCAATTTAAAAGGGGTTCCGATGGCGAGACTCCCAATTTAAAAGGGGTTCCGATGGCGAGACTCCCAATTTAAAAGGGGTTCCGATGGCGAGACTCCCAATTTAAAAGGGGTTCCGATGGCGAGACTCCCAATTTAAAAGGGGTTCCGATGGCGAGACTCCCAATTTAAAAGGGGTTCCGATGGTGAGACTCCCAATTTAAAAGGGGTCTGAGGTTAACACACTCTTAAGTAAGAACTACACATCATCTGATGTGCTATAACTGGTACTTAGCAGATCCCGGTCCAGATTTAATACAACGCCTGATAGCAATACTTTCACTAAAAGACGGCAAAACAAGAGTTTTAAGACAACACACGACCTTCAGAACCACCCCTCACTCCGCGGGACAACTTTAGGAAAGTTCGGAATTCAGAATCTGCCAGCAACATATTCCATCTCACTGGCCTTCACCGGTGAGAGAATGCAAGGGTCAGAGAACCACTCACAGCCTGTCCCTCGACAGTTCGGCTGACTTACCAAACCCTGCTCACTCTCCAGTCGATTCTCCAAATAAACTCCCGCACTGTCCTGTCTGAATGCAGATCTGCAGTGAGTCTTCCCGGGAAATCCCAGCTGCTTCCTGGAAAACTCGAGGGGTGCACGTTCTTGTGAAGGAGTTGATCAAACCACATCAGTATTTGTTGAAGGAATGTTACTCTGCTGTGCCCTGTTAAATGTCCCGCTTTTAAGCTTCCTCTCCGGCTGAGCGACCCCGAGTCTAGGATTGACCTGTGCAATGCTCCTCTCCGTCAATCTTGCTCAGTCAGTTAGTCAAGCCTGGCAGACAGTGGGGCTGAATACTAAAATGCTAACTTTGCCAGGCTGACTTTCTTTGTAAAAAAAAGCAAAGCTCGAGTCTGTTTAATCACAGAAGAGTACTGGGAATAGACTCAGACTTCCCAACGCTGAGTGCAAGACGTTACCGCTGGACCCCTCCATCAACACCCCCGGAAACTTCCAGGGTCATTCTGGGATCATCCACTGTTTTGGTCAGAGGGGTTTCTCAATGTCTTAACTAAAAGGAGCTGAAATGAGAGGACGGAGTTTGAGCTTGGCAGTGAGAGCTGAAGGTGCTGGAGTTTGGGCTGTTCCACATTTCCACTCACTGCCCATGGAGCTGACAACAGCCTCCTCTAATGGTGATGCCGTCACACATCTCGGTCACCTGGAGCCTGGTGGGAAGTTTCCACATGTCAAACTAATTGCCAAATTTATCACCAAACTCACGATTTATTTGCCCTCAGAACAACGGATTTCAACAGCAACCAGACAAGGAGTTATTTTAGTCAAAAATATACTTCCCAAGGTGGAAGGTAACAGTGTGGGAGAGACAGCGTGTGACAGAGAAACCGTGTGAGACACTGAGACAGTGTGTGAGAGTGGGAATGAGATAGGGAAACTGTGGGAGTGAGAGAGAGAGAGAAACAGTTAGAGATTGAGAGAAAGAGTGGGAGTGTGAAAGAGAGTTTGAGAAAGACTATGGGCAGGATTTTCATTCAGGAGTCGGGTTGGAGGCGGGACTACATCTTTCAGGGTTGTAGTCCGGCCTCCATCGAGATGCGGCCAATCCACACGATTTTAACTTGATTGACCTTGTTGAGCCCGCCCAGCGGGCTCAGCAGGCCAATTAAGGGCCACCCAGCAACAGGTGACGTCACAGACTGAAATTTCATCTAAGAGCTTTTGACAGATGAAATATCAATGTTTCACATCTGTTTGAAGCTGTCAAACACTGACAGTCTTACTTCTAACCTGAGTCCTTCTCCACAGACTCAGTTAGAAATCTCTCCTGCACAGAAAGCTGAAGGCTGTCACTTTTGACAGTTCGCAGCCATTCTGCTTTCTGTGCCGGTGAGATGAGGGACTCCCGAGACCTAAAAGAAGGATGGCTGAAAAGGTAAGAAAATGTATGTAAAACTTATTTAATCACTTTACACACACCAAACACACTTACCTTTGCACTCATGCACACATCACTCACCTGAACACCGACATCGCGACCCCTCCAAGTCCTTCAACCCGATGGCCCAACTTCTCTAACTTGGCGTGGTTTGGAGCCGTTGGGAATCCCACACTTCAACTTTAAAAATAGGGATTAGGCTAAAAACTGCCTGTTAACTACCTGTTAACAGGCAGTTAATTGGCACTAATCCCTTCCCGCCTCGGGTAGGCGGGTCCCAGTGCGGGGCGGGTACCCGCCTCCTTTGAAACGGGCATGGAGGTGGGTTTGGGTGCGGGATGGGGTCGGGACTCCTGATTTCGGGATTTCAACCCCTCGCATGCCTCCAATCCCGACTCCATGGCCCAATGAAAATCCTGCCCTATGTGAGAGTGTGAGATTCAGTGTGTGAGAGAAAGTAATAGAGTGAGAGAGACACAGTGAGAGATACTGTGAGAGAGCAACTGTGTGAGAGACAGTGTGAAGGATATTGTGAGAGACAGAGATAGTGTGAGAGAGAAACAGTGTGAAAAATGGACAGTGTGAGAAGGAGAGAGTGCGATAGAGAACAACAGTGCAAGAGAGAGTCAGCGTGAGAGCGTTTGATGGGACAGTGCAGAGGGAGCTTTACTCTGTATCTAACCTGTGCTGTACCTGCCCTGGGAGTGTTTGATGGGACAGTGTAGAGGGAGCTTTACTCTGTATCTAACCCGTGCTGTACCTGCCCTGGGAGTGTTTGATGGGTCAGTGTAGAGGGAGCTTTACTCTGTATCTAACCTGTGCTGTCCCTGCTCTGGGAGTGTTTGATGGGACAGTGCAGAGGGAGCTTTATTATGTATCTATCCCGTGCTGTACCTGCCCTGGGAGTGTTTGATGGGACAGTGTAGAGGGAGCTTTATTCTGTATCTAACCCATGCTGTACCTGCCCTGGGAGTGTTTGATGGGACAGTGCAGAGGGAGCTTTACTCTGTATCTAACCTGTGCTGTACCTGCCCTGGGAGTGTTTGATGGGACAGTGTAGAGGGAGCTTTACTCTGTATCTAACCTGTGCTGTCCCTGCTCTGGGAGTGTTTGATGGGACAGTGACATTTTCAATTTAACCCCAGCCACAACAGCTTTTTAGGGGAGAAAGTTCCAGATTTCTACCCTTTTGTTAAGAAGAGCTTCCTGAATGGCCTAGCTCTAATTTTAACATTATGCCCACCTGTTCTGGACTCGCCCACCAGAGGAAATAGTGGTTCAGAGAGGAACCTGAAGGTTCTATCACCAATAGTGAAATGGAGTGATGGAGAGGAGGGGGCAGGGGTAGCAGGCCAGTTTCAAAGTGTAGTGGGTATGGGTTAAGATGTAGGGATGAAGGAGGTTCAGGATGAGGCTGCAGTGGGAAACAGACAAGGATTTTGGGAGCGATGGTGAAGCAGGATTGAGTGCTGGTCAGAGTACACATCTATCCAATCTAACCAACACTCTTACACAACACAAAGTCCTTCTTCCATTTTTCCTACAAAGCCATTATCTTTTAATTTACTTGCTACGCTCTTGTTATAAATAAACTACCCAATCAAACAAATCATCAATCATTGCAAATGATGATGAATTGAAGTTATCAGTGACTTCACTTAAAGCACAGTCAGGGCTAATGAATGACAGCCATTTAAAGATTGAAAGAGTGAGAGGCTGTAGACTTTGCAGCAAGGAGGAGAGAGAGTGAGGAGGGAGTGAGAGACAGAGAGTGAGGAGAGAGTGAGGGGGAGAGAGTGAGGCGGGGAGAGAGTGAGGTGTGGAGAGAGAGAGTGAGGGGGGAGAGAGTGAGGGGGAGAGAGAGAGTGAGGGGGGAGAGAGAGTGAGGGGGAGAGTGAGGGGGAGAGAGAGTGAGGGGGGAGAGAGAGTGAGGGGGGAGAGAGAGTGGGGGAGAGAGAGTGAGGGGGAGAGAGAGTGAGGGGGGAGAGTGAGTGAGGGGAGGAGAGAGAGAGTGAGGGGGGAGAGAGAGTGAGGGGGGAGAGAGAGTGAGGGGGAGAGAGAGTGAGGGGGGAGAGAGAGTGAGGGGGAGAGAGAGTGAGGGGGGAGAGAGAGTGAGGGGGAGAGAGAGTGAGGGGGGAGAGAGAGTGAGGGGGAGAGAGAGTGAGGGGGAGAGAGAGTGAGGGGGGAGAGTGAGTGAGGGGAGAGAGAGAGTGAGGGGGAGAGAGAGTGGGGGGGAGAGAGAGTGAGGGGGAGAGTCAGGGGGAGAGTCAGGGGGAGAGAGAGTCGGGGGAGAGAGAGTGAGGGGGAGAGAGAGACAGAGAGTGAGGAGAGAGTGAGGCGGGGAGACAGTGAGGGGGGAGAGAGTGAGGGGGGAGAGAGAGTGAGGGGGGAGAGAGAGTGAGGGGGGAGTGAGGTGTGGAGAGTGTGAGGCGTGGAGAGAGTGAGGCGGGGAGAGAGTGAGGGGGAGAGAGAGTGAGGGGAGAGAGAGTGAGGGGGGAGAGAGAGAGTGAGGGGAGAGAGAGTGAAGGGGAGAGTGAGGGGGAGAGAGAGTGAAGGGGAGAGTGAGGGGGAGAGAGAGTGAGGGGGGAGAGAGAGTGAGGGGGGGAGAGAGAGACAGAGAGTGAGGAGAGAGTGAGGCGGGAGAGAGTGAGGTGGGGAGAGAGTGAGGGGGGGAGAGAGAGTGAGGGGGAGAGAGAGTGAGGGGGAGAGAGAGTGAGGGAGGAGAGAGAGTGAGGCGGAGAGAGAGTGAGGGGGAGAGAGAGTGAGGCGGGGAGAGAGTGAGGGGGGAGAGAGAGTGAGGGGGAGAGAGAGTGAGGGGGGAGAGAGAGTGATGGGGGAGAGAGAGAGGGGGAGAGAGAGTGAGGGGGAGAGTGAGGGGAGAGAGAGTGAGGGGAGAGAGAGTGAGGGGAGAGAGAGTGAGGGGGAGAGTGAGGGGGAGAGAGAGTGGAGGGGGAGAGAGAGGGAGGGGGGAGAGAGAGGGAGGGGGGAGAGTGAGGGGGAGAGAGAGTGAGGGGGAGAGAGAGTGAGGGGAGAGAGAGTGAGGGGGGAGAGAGAGTGAGGGGGAGAGAGAGTGAGGGGGGAGAGAGAGTGAGGGGGGAGAGTGAGTGAGGGGGGAGAGTGAGTGAGGGGGGAGAGAGAGTGAGGGGGGAGAGAGAGTGAGGGGGAGAGAGAGTGAGGGGAGAGAGAGTGAGGGGGGAGAGAGAGTGAGGGGGGGAGAGAGAGTGAGGGGGGAGAGAGAGTGAGGGGGAGAGAGAGTGAGGGGAGAGAGAGTGAGGGGGAGAGTGAGTGAGGGGAGAGAGAGTGAGGGGGAGAGAGAGTGGGGGGAGAGAGAGTGAGGGGGAGAGTGAGGGGGAGAGTCAGGGGGAGAGTGAGGGGGGAGAGAGAGTGAGGGGGAGAGAGAGTGAGGGGGGAGAGAGAGAGTGAGGAGAGAGTGAGGCGGGGAGACAGTGAGGGGGAGAGAGTGAGGGGGGAGAGAGAGTGAGGGGGGAGAGAGAGTGAGGGGGAGTGAGAGAGAGGTGAGGAGAGAGTGAGGTGTGGAGAGAGTGAGGGGTGGAGAGAGTGAGGCGGGGAGAGAGTGAGGGGGAGAGAGAGTGAGGGGGGAGAGAGAATGAGGGGAGAGAGAGAGTGAGGGGGAGAGAGAGAGTGAGGGGGAGAGAGAGTGAAGGGGAGAGTGAGGGGGAGAGAGAGTGAAGGGGAGAGTGAGGGGGAGAGAGAGTGAGGGGGGAGAGAGAGTGAGGGGGAGAGAGAGACAGAGAGTGAGGAGAGAGTGAGGCGGGGAGAGAGTGAGGTGGGGAGAGAGTGAGGGGGGAGAGAGAGTGAGGGGGAGAGAGAGTGAGGGGGGAGAGAGAGTGAGGGGGAGAGAGAGTGAGGCGGAGAGAGAGTGAGGGGGAGAGAGAGTGAGGCGGGGAGAGAGTGTGGGGGAGAGAGAGTGAGGGGGAGAGAGAGTGAGGGGGGAGAGAGAGTGATGGGGAGAGAGAGAGGGGGGAGAGAGAGTGAGGGGGAGAGTGAGGGGGAGAGAGAGTGAGGGGAGAGAGAGAGTGAGGGGGAGAGTGAGGGGGGAGAGAGAGAGTGAGTGAGGGGGGAGAGTGAGGGGGAGAGAGAGTGAGGGGGAGAGAGAGGGAGGGGGGAGAGAGAGGGAGGGGGAGAGTGAGGGGGAGAGAGAGAGTGAGGGGGGAGAGAGAGTGAGGGGGAGAGAGAGTGAGGGGGAGAGAGAGTGAGGGGGAGAGAGAGAGTGAGGGGGGAGAGAGAGTGAGGGGAGAGAGAGTGAGGGGGAGAGTGAGGGGGAGAGTGAGGGGGAGAGAGAGTGAGGGGGGAGAGAGAGAGTGAGGGGGAGAGAGAGATGTGAGGGGGAGTGCGAGGGGGAGAGAGAGTGAGGGAGAGAGAGTGAGGGGGAGAGAGAGAGTGAGGGGGAGAGAGAGTGAGGGGGAGAGCAAGGGGGGAGAGAGAGTGAGGGGGAGAGAGAGAGTGAGGGGGGAGAGAGAGTGAGGGGGAGAGAGAGTGAGGGGGAGAGAGAGTGAGGGGGGAGAGAGTGAGGGGGAGAGTGAGGGGGAGAGAGAGTGAGGGGGAGAGAGAGAGTGAGGGGGGAGAGAGAGTGAGGGGGGAGAGAGAGTGAGGGGGAGAGAGAATGAGGGGGAGAGAGAGGGGGAGAGAGAGTGAGGGGGAGAGAGAGTGAGGGGGAGAGAGAGTGAGGGGGGAGAGAGAGTGAGGGGGAGAGAGAGTGAGGGGGGAGAGAGAGTGAGGGGGATGGAGAGAGTGAGGGGGAGAGTGAGGGGGAGAGTGAGGGGGAGAGTGAGGGGGAGAGTGAGGGGGGAGAGAGAGTGAGGGGGAGAGTGTGAGGGGGGAGAGAGAGTGTGGGGGGAGAGCGAGTGAGGGGGAGAGAGAGTGAGGGGGAGAGAGAGTGAGGGGGAGAGTGAGGGGGAGAGAGAGTGAGGGGGAGAGAGAGTGAGGGGGGAGAGAGAGTGAGAGAGAGAGTGAGGGGGAGAGAGAGTGAGGGGGGAGAGAGAATGAGGGGGAGAGAGAGGGGGAGAGAGAGTGAGGGGGAGAGAGAGTGAGGGGAGAGAGAGTGAGGGGGGAGAGAGAGTGAGGGGGAGAGAGAGAGTGAGGGGGAGAGAGAGTGAGGGGGGAGAGAAAGTGAGGGGGAGAGAGAGTGAGGGGGAGAGAGAGTGAGGGGGGAGAGAGAGTGAGAGAGAGTGAGGGGGAGAGAGAGTGAGGGGGGAGAGAGAATGAGGGGGAGAGAGAGGGGGAGAGAGAGTGAGGGGGAGAGAGAGTGAGGGGGAGAGAGAGTGAGGGGGGAGAGAGAGTGAGGGGGAGAGAGAGAGTGAGGGGGAGAGTGAGGGGGGAGAGAGAGTGAGGGGGGAGAGAGAGTGAGGGGGAGAGAGAGTGAGGGGGAGAGAGAGTGTGAGGGGGGAGAGAGAGTGTGAGGGGGGAGAGAGAGTGTGAGGGGGGAGAGAGAGTGGGGGGGGGAGAAAGAGTGAGGGGGGAGAGAGAGTGAGGGGGAGAGTGAGGGGGGAGAGAGAGTGAGGGGGAGAGTGAGGGGGAGAGAGAGTGAGGGGGGAGAGAGAGTGAGGGGGAGAGAGAGTGAGGAGGAGGGAGAGTTGAGGTGCCTCAATAATTCCGAGACTCAATGTTAGCGAAACAAAACAAGGCTTTTATTAACTTAGAAGGTAACACGTAGTGGAGAGAGGTATCTTCCATCCGGAGGGCTGCAGTACTGGATATGAGGCCAGACTGAGCTTGCTTACATAGGGGCCAGGTATGGGCGGAGCCCTACACACAACACATTCCAATATACAATACAATGGTGAGGAAACGGAACTGGGGGAAGGGAAATGAAACTGAAACCGACCACAGTCACAGGCAGTGATGAATGGAATATTTCATCACAAGAGTGAGGGGGGAGAGAGAGTGAGGGGGGAGAGAGAGTGAGGGGGGAGAGAGAGAGTGAGGGGGGAGAGAGAGAGTGAGGGGGGAGAGAGAGTGAGGGGGAGAGAGAGTGAGGGGGAGAGAGAGTGAGGGGGGATAGAGAGTGAGGGGGAGAGAGAGTGAGGAGGGGGAGAGAGAGAGAGTGAGGGGGAGAGAGAGTGAGGGGGAGAGAGAGTGAGGGGGGAGAGAGAGTGAGAGGGAGAGTGAGGGGGAGAGAGAGTGAGGGGGAGAGAGAGTGAGGGGGAGAGAGAATGAGGGGGAGAGAGAGGGGGGAGAGAGAGGGGGGAGAGAGAGTGAGGGGGAGAGAGTGTGAGGGGGAGAGAGAGTAAGGGGGGAGAGAGAGTAAGGGGGGAGAGAGAGTGAGAGGGAGAGTGAGAGGGAGAGTGAGGGGGAGAGAGAGTGAGGGGGGAGAGAGAGTGAGGGGGAGAGAGAGTGAGGGGGAGAGAGTGAGGGGGAGAGAGAGAGGGGGGAGAGAGAGTGAGGGGGAGAGAGAGTGAGGGGGGAGAGAGAGTGAGGGGGGAGAGAGAGTGAGGGGGAGAGAGAGTAAGGGGGGAGAGAGAGTGAGGGGGAGAGTGAGGGGGAGAGAGAGTGAGGGGGAGAGAGAGTAAGGGGGGAGAGAGAGTAAGGGAGGAGAGAGAGTGAGGGGGAGAGTGAGGGGGAGAGTGAGGGGGAGAGTGAGGGGGGAGAGAGAGTGAGGTGGGGAGAGAGTGAAGGGGTGAGCCAGAGACAGAGAGAGAGAGGGGTGAGCCAGAGACAGATAGAGTGAGGCGGGAGACAGAGACAGAGAGATAGTGAGGGGCGGAGCTAGAGACAGAGAGAGTGAGGGGAGGAGCGAGAGAGAGTGAGGGGGGGAGCGAGAGAGAGTAAGGGGGGAGCGAGAGAGAGAGAGAGTAAGGGGGGAGTGAGAGAGAGAGTAAGGGGGAGTGAGAGAGAGAGTAAGGGGGGAGTGAGAGAGAGAGTAAGGGGGGAGTAAGAGAGAGAGTGGGGGGGAGACAGAGAGAGAGTGGGGGGGAGACAGAGAGAGAGTGGGGGGGAGACAGAGAGAGAGTTGGGGGAGACAGAGACAGAGAGAGAGTGGGGGGAGCAAGAGAGAGAGAGTGGGGGGAGCAAGAGACAGAGAGAGTGAGGGGAGAGCGAGAGAGAGAGAGAGAGTAAGGGGAAGCAAGAGAGAGAGAGAGAAAGGGGGGAGCAAGAGAGAGAGAGAGAGTAAGGGGGGAGCGAGAGAGAGAGAGTAAGGGGGGAGCGAGAGAGAGAGAGAGAGAGAGAGAGAGTAAGGGGGAGTGAGAGAGAGAGTAAGGGGGGAGGAAGAGGGAGAGAGTAAGGGGGAGCGAGTGACAGAGAGTGAGGGGGAGCGAGTGACAGAAACGAGCGTGGGGCGGAGCGAGTGACAGAGAGAGAGTGAGGGGGAGCGAATGACAGAGAGAGAGTGAGGGGGAGCAAGAGACAGAGAGAGAGAGTGAGGGGGAGCGAGTGACAGAGAGAGAGAGTGGGGGGAGACAGAGAGAGAGTGGGGGGGAGACAGAGAGAGGGGAGAGCGAGTGACACTCAATCAACTCAATCTCTCTTGGACACCTTTCTGGAAAACACATACACTCACAATAAAGAAGGCATAAACCTGGCAGTGAATAATCTAAATAATATTTTTGATAATTTGGTATCAATGTCGAACTTGAAATCTCGCAAGAGTAAACACAAAACACAAAACCACGAAAAATGGTTTGATTCAGACTGTCATAACATGAGGAAAAAACTCAGAAAAATATCAAATCAAAAACACAGACAACCAGAAAACGAGGAATTACGCCTTGCTTATTGTCAGGCACTAACACAATACAAAAACACACTCAAAACCAAGAAAGAACAGTATATTAAGAATAAACTCAGCTCCATTGAGGAATCTATTGATTCTAATTGTTTCTGGGACAACTGGAATACATTACACAAAAAGCAACACGACGAATTGCCCATTCAAAATGGAGACACATGGGAAAACCATTTCGAAAAATTATACCAGAAAAACACACTAAGCCCAGAGCAAGATCAAATATGTAAAGAATTGGAAAAGCTCGAACTGACCATAAAAGATTACCAAAGCCCGTTAGACTCCTCAATAACTGAAAAAGAGCTATTTGAAAAACTCAAGGACCTGCGACCAAGAAAAGCTTGTGGTGCAGATGGCATCCTAAACGAGATGCTTAAACACACTGACGATAAAATGAAATTGGCTATCTGATATACCTATCAATTCCTCCAATAAAAGGCGAAGAGTTACGAAGGTGACTAAAGGTTTTTATTGACTAAATAACAGAGCCCACTCTCGTGGGTGATCCGATCCAAGCAGGAGGAATACCAGTCAGTCGCTCACCTTTATACCTGGCCTGGTGGGTGGAGCCAAGGCGGAGTCGGCGGTGGTCATCCCAGGTATAGCAGTGTGGCAAGAGGCGACCTCGTACCGTGATACAATAGTGGTCAGTGATACAGTTATAACGAACAGTGGTGAACAGTGCTAACTACTAACAGTGATACGATAATGAACGTGGTTTACCACATTCACCCCTTGTTTAGAATTAAGTCCGGCGGGGTGAAGTGTACTACCAATTCTGGTAGGTCAGTCTGTCCGGAGGCTTCGTAAGCCTCTCCGATCGCCGCAGCGGTGGTGTTGCCTTATCCGGTGCTGGTGCCTTATCCGGTGTTGATGCTGGTGTTTGCGTGGTCGGCGAGGGCTCGTGGGGTTCCGGCATGCCGTCTACCTGGGCTGGGGTTGGGGGGGGTGGTGGCGGTGTTTCCGGATCGGCTGAGGGTGCGAGGTCTCGTAGGGAGACAGTGTCCTCCCGCCCGTCTGGGTACGCCACGTAGGCGTACTGGGGGTTGGCGTGCAGGAGGTTCACCCTCTCGACCAGGGGGTCCGTTTTATGGGCCCTCACGTGTTTCCGCAGCCAGACCGGCCCCGGGGCGGTCAGCCAGGTTGGTAGAGTGGTTCCCGTAGTCGACTTCCTGGGGAAAACGAACATTCGTTCATGGGGGGTGGTGTTAGTGGCCGTGCAAAGTAATGACCGGATGGAGTGCAGCGCTGTCGGGAGGACTTCTTGCCAGCGGGAGGTTGGGAGGCCCTTAGACTTTAAGGCTAAGAGGACGGCCTTCCATACCGTCGCGTTCTCTCTTTCCACCTGACCGTTACCTCTGGGGTTGTAGCTGGTGGTCCTGCTTGCTGCAATACCTCTCTCTAGGAGGAATTGCCGGAGTTCCTCGCTCATGAAGGAGGAGCCCCGGTCGCTGTGTATATAGTTCGGGAACCCGAACAAGGCGAAGAGGGCATTCAGGCACTTAATGACCGTGCTACTGGTCATGTCGGGGCAGGGGAAGGCAAAGGGGAAACGGGAGTACTCATCAACGATGTTGAGGAAGTACACATTACGGTCAGAGGACGGGAGGGGCCCCTTAAAGTCGATGCTCAGGCGCTCGAAGGGGCGGGTGGCCTTGATCAGGCTTGCTCGGTCCGGCCTATAGAAGTGCGGTTTGCACTCCGCACAGGTCTGGCAGTTCCTGGTCATGGTCCTGACCTCCTCGATGGAGTAGGTCAGGTTGCGGGCCTTAATGAAATGGTAGAGTCTGGTGACTCCGGGGTGGCAGAGCTGGTCGTGGAGGGTCTGAAGCCTATCGATATGCGCGCTGGCGCATGTCATTCGTGAAAGGGCATCAGGGGATTCGTTCAGCTTGCCTGGCCGGTACAAGATCTCATAATCGTAGGTGGAGAGCTCGATTCTCCATCTCAAAATCTTGTCATTCTTGATTTTGCCCTTCAGCTTGTTATTAAACATGAAAGCCACCGAACGCTGGTCGGTGAGGAGGGTAAATCGTTTGCCTGCCAGGTAGTGCCTCCAGCGCCGTACTGCCTCCACGATCGCCTGGGCCTCTTTCTCGACCGACGAATGTCGGATCTCGGGGCCCTGTAGGGTCCTTGAGAAGAAGGCCACTGGCCTCCCCTCCTGGTTTAGGGTGGCGGCTAAGGCGAAGTCGGATGCGTCGCTCTCCACCTGGAAGGGGATGGACTCGTCCACTGCGTGCATCGTGGCCTTGGCTATGTCTCCCTTAATGAGGGAGAAGGCCGCGCACGCCTCCTCCGTGAGGGGGAAGGAAGTGGCTTTCAGGAGGGGTCTGGCTTTGTCCGCGTAATTGGGTACCCATTGGGCATAGTAGGCGAAAAGCCCCAGGGTTCTCCTAAGTGCTTTAGGGCAGTGGGGGAGGGGTAGCTCCATGAGGGGGCGCATTCTTTCTGGGTCGGGGCCGATGATTCCGTTCTCCACTACGCAGCCGAGGATGGCAAGGCGCGTGGTGTTAAACACGCATTTCTCCTTATTGTAGGTGAGGTTCAGCCGTTGGGCCGTACGGAGGAATTTCTCCAGATTCGCGTCATGTTCCTGCCGGTCGCGGCCGCAGATAGTGACGTTATCTAGGTAGGGGAATGTAGCCTGCAGTTCGTTCTGGTCAACCATCTGGTCCATCTCCCTTTGGAAGACCGAGACCCCATTAGTGACACCGAAGGGGACCCTAAGGAAGTGGTATAGGCGCCCATTCGCCTCGAAGGCGGTATACTGGCGGTCCTCAGGGTGGATAGGGAGTTGGTGGTAGGCCGACTTCAGGTCGATGGTCGAGAATACTTTATACTGTGCAATCTGATTGACCATGTCAGATATGCGGGGGAGGGGGTATGCGTCCAGCTGGGTATATCTGTTTATGGTCTGGCTGTAGTCGATGACCAGGCGGTTTTTATCGCCGGTCTTTACGACTACGACCTGGGCACGCCAGGGGCTGCTGCTCCCCTCGATAATGCCCTCTTTCAGGAGGCGCCGCACCTCAGAGCTAATGAAGGCTCTGTCCCCGGCGCTATACCGCCTGCTCTTGGTAGCGACGGGTTTGCAGACAAGTGATCTGCTTGGATCGGATCACCCACGAGAGTGGGCTCTGTTATTTAGTCAATAAAATTGATATACCTATCAATTCCTCCAATAAAAGGCGAAGAGTTACGAAGGTGACTAAAGGTTTTTATTGACTAAATAACAGAGCCCACTCTCGTGGGTGATCCGATCCAAGCAGGAGGAATACCAGTCAGTCGCTCACCTTTATACCTGGCCTGGTGGGTGGAGCCAAGGCGGAGTCGGCGGTGGTCATCCCAGGTATAGCAGTGTGGCAAGAGGCGACCTCGTACCGTGATACAATAGTGGTCAGTGATACAGTTATAACGAACAGTGGTGAACAGTGCTAACTACTAACAGTGATACGATAATGAACGTGGTTTACCACACTATCCTAAAACTCTTCAACTTGGTTCTGAGTGTCGGTTACTTCCCTGATATCTGGAACAAAGGACTCATAACGCCCATATACAAAAGTGAAGACAAAGTTGACCCAAATAACTATTGAGGCATCTGTGTGAACAGTAATCTGGGAAAGGTATTCTGTAGTATCATAAACCAAAGACTTATAAATTTCCTTAAGGAGCACAATGTCTTGAGTAAAAGCCAAATTGGATTCTTACCAAATTATAGAACATTGGATCATATTTTCACCCTACACACCCTAATTGACAAACATGTTCACCAAAACAAAAGCAAAATTTTTGCCTGCTTTATAGATTTCCAGAAGGCTTTCGATTCTATTTGGCATGATGGTCTATTCTTAAAACTTATTGAAAGTGGTGTAGGGGGAAAAACATATGATGTAATTAAATCAATGTATACAAACAATAAATGTGCAGTTAAAATTGGAGACAAACAAACAAAATATTTCTCACAGGGGCGTGGCGCAGGGCTCGTCTATCTCACCAACACTCTTTAATCTATCTATCTATCTATCTATATATATATAAAAGGATCGATCTGTCTGTCTGTCTATCTGTCTGTCTGTCTGTCCTCCGGTGTGCGTCTGTCCGGTTATGCACTCGAAAGTTATAGAGCGTACCTACGCGTGCGTTACCTCCAAAGAAAGCTTACGGTTCCGGGACGGTCGTAAGCGTATTTACTTTTCGGTCGGACGAAAATTGTTCGCGCCTTATGCAAAAAACCTTCAAAATTAAACTCATTATCTGCTACTTAGCATTGATTGACTGACGTCAAGGTTCGACCAATCCTGTGCCGTCACGATTGACCAATCCTACAGTTCAGTCGCCTGATGGTTGGCCAATCGCTGCGTCTGTGGGCGGGACTAATCGTTTTCATCTCAGGGATCTGGCAGCCATTGCCTCAAGCTAAAAACCCCATTTACTTCCAGTTCAAAATCTGCTAATCCAGCTTCGAAAAAGTTAGTATCTCTTTTAAAAATAACATAAGATTTACCAAAAACGTTTTATAACTCCTTTCACTTTCATCTTTCAAGGTATTAAAAGGTAGAAATGTTGCCCGGCAGCAGATTGAGAGAGGGACACAGAGACAGGGCCCAAAAGCCTGGGACTCGATTTAAAATGTTGTCCAGCAGCAGATTCACAGAGGGACACAGAGAGGCCCCAAAGCCTGGGACTCGATTTAAACCGCCCGGCCCAAAACAGCCCTGGCAAAGCCGGGCTCCCCCAGCTAGTATTTATATAAATGAATTGGCAAAACTACTTGAACAATCCACAGCACCTGGTCTCGCCCTATATGACTCCAAGGTTAAATTCCTCCTCTATGCAGATGACCTGGTTCTGCTCTCACCAACTGAGGGGGGTCTACAGCAGAACCTGGATCTGCTAGAGTCATTCTGTCAGACCTGGGCCCTGACAATAAACCCCCAAAAAACCAAAGTTCTTGTGTTCCAGCAATGATCCAGACATCAGGGACCCAGAATAAACTTCACATTAGGAGCAACTAAAATTGAACAAACTACAAATTACACATACTTAGGCTTAAAAATCAGTTCTACGGGAAATTTTCATTTGGCTGTGAATGAACTGAAAGAGAAAGCAAAAAGGGCTTTCTATGCCATTAAAAAGTCAATCCAAATAGAAATTCCAATTGGCATTTGGCTCAAAATTTTTAAATCAGTAATTGAACCAATTGCACTTTATGGCAGTGAGGTGTGGGGTCCGCTAACACAACAAGAATTTGCAAAATGGGACAAACATCCAATTGAGATCCTACATGCAGAATTCTGTAAAAGTATCCTCCGGACTCAGAGGAAAACCACAAACAATGCATGCAGGGCAGAACTAGGCCAATATCCACTACTAATTAATATCCAAAAAAGAGCCATCAAATTTTGGAAACACCTAAAAATGAGCAACCCCCACTGCTATCATTACAAAGCCCTGAAATGCCAAGAGATGATCATAGAGAAGAGTCCCCTCAGTCAACTGGTCCTGGGACTCAGTGAAGTAACTACTAACACTACTAATAATAATCAGCCCCAGGACAGTGACATCCTAGCACAGAGAATTTGACCCAACACAATTATTACTAAACAAAAAGAAAAATATTTGACCTATTGGACAGAAACGACAAAAACCCAAAACAAACTCGATTGCTATTTGGCCCTAAACAGACAATACACCATGGCTGAATACCTGACCATGGTAAAAGATAGCAAACTGAGAAAAACCTTGACAATGTACAGACTTAGTGAGCATAGCCTGGCCATCGAAAAAGGCAGACACAGGCAGACCTGGCTGCCCAGAGAGGACAGGATATGCTCTCACTGCAGTCAGGGAGTGGTGGAAACAGAGATGCACTTCCTCACAACTTGTGGAAACTATCAGGACATAAGGGGGAATTTCTACCCAAAATTCATAAAAATATGCCCTGAATTCAAAAATTTGAATGACCACCAAAAACTCCCATATCTATTAGGGGAACAGAGAAAATGCATAACTTTAGCGGCAAACTATGTTACAGCTTGCCATAAGCAGAGGGACAACCAGTGACCATTAAATCTAAGAAAAGATTATATGTATATTATATGTGTGTATATTTATGTAAACATGGGTATATTTGTCTATACACTGTATGTCTAGATCTGCGTTTAGGTGTTGAATCATACATGTTTTTCTGTGCTTTGGCAACATAAGATGTATCTTGTCATGCCAATAAAGCAATTTGAATTGAATTGAGAGAGGGGGGGCAGAGAGAGAGTGGGGGGGGGGGAGACAGAGAGAGAGTGGGGGGGGAGACAGGGAGAGAGTGGGGGGGAGACAGAGAGAGAGTGGGGGGGAGACAGAGAGAGAGTGGGGGGAGCAAGAGACAGAGAGAGTGGGGGGGGCAAGAGATAGAGAGAGAGTGGGGGGAGCAAGAGAGAGAGTATGGGGGGAGACAGAGAGAGAGTGGGGGGAGCAAGAGACAGAGAGAGTGGGGGGGCAAGAGATAGAGAGAGAGTGGGGGGAGCAAGAGAGAGAGTATGGGGGAGACAGAGAGAGAGTGGGGGGAGCAAGAGAGAGAGTATGGGGGGAGACAGAGAGAGAGTGGGGGGAGCAAGAGACAGAGGGAGAGTGGGGGGAGAGAGAGAGAGAGTGGGGGGGAGCAAGAGACAGAGTGAGGGGAGAGCGAGTGACAGAGAGAGGGAGAGTAAGGGGGAGCAAGAGAGAGAGAGAGTAAGGGGGGAGCAAGAGAGAGAGAGAGAGTAAGGAGGGAGCGAGAGAGAGAGAGTAAGGGGGAGTGAGAGAGAGAGTAAGGGGGGAGGAAGAGAGAAAGAGTAAGGGAGCGAGTGACAGAGAGAGAGTGAGGGGGAGCGAGTGACAGAAGCGAGTGTGGGGCAGAGCGAGTGACAGAGAGAGAGTGAGGGGGAACGAGTGACAGAGAGAGAGGGGGAGCAAGAGACAGAGAGAGAGAGTGGGAGACAGAGAGTGGGGGGAGCAAGAGATAGAGAGAGAGTGGGGGGGAGCAAGAGAGAGAGTGTGGGGGGAGCAAGAGGCAGAGAGAGGGGGGAGCAAGAGACAGAGAGAGAGTGAGGGGGGAACGAGAGAGAGAGAGAGTGAGGGGGGAACGAGAGAGAGAGAGAGAGAGAGAGAGTGAGGGGGAGCGAGAGAGAGAGAATGTGAGAGGGCTAATGAAGATTAGATTGAACTCTGATCCTACAAGGAAGACTGCACCAGCTCAGTAAAGGCCAAAATCATTACCAGCTGGAGCTGCCTCAAATACATTGTAGTGCTAAGAATCTGTTACTTTCAAAGCACCAGAGCTCTGACAGTGAAAACAGAGCAAATTAAATATTCAAACAATTTGGAGATGCTACAATTTGGCAGCTGAAAGTCCAGATCATAACAAGAGATTGGAGCTCCCAATGTTGTCTGTCTGCTACAGTCTCACTGTCTGTCCGCTAGTCTCACTGTTTGTCTGCTACAGCCTGTCTGTCCGCTACAGTCTCGCCGTCTGTCCGCTACAGTCTCGCCGTCTGTCCGCTACAGTCTCGCCGTCTGTCCGCTACAGTCTCGCCGTCTGTCCGCTACAGTCTCACTGTCTGTCCGCTACAGTCTCGCCATCTGTCTGCTAGTCTCACTGTCTGTCCGCCAGTCTCAATGTCTGTCTGCTACAGTCTCACTGTCTGTCTGCTACAGTCTCACTGTCTGTCCGCTAGTCTCAATGTCAGTCTGCTGCAGTCTCACTGTCTGTCTGCTACAGTCTCACTGCCTGTCCGCTAGTCTCACTGTCTGTCTGCTATAGTCTCATTGTCTGTCCGCTACTGTCTCACTGTCTGTCCACTACAGTCTCACTGTCTGTCTGCTACAGTCTCACTGCCTGCCTGCTACAGTCTCACTGTCTGTCCGCAGGGAGACAGAGGAAAGGGAAGCAAGGATAAAAACAAAAGACAGGAAGGAGAAAAGCAAAAGTGGAAGGCAGAGAAATCAAGGGTTTAAATCAAACAGGGCCACAGTAAATAATAATTCTAAAATGACGACGAGTGTTAAAAAAACAAGCCTGAAGGCTTTGTGTCTTAATGCGACGAGCATTCATAATAAGGTGGATGAATTAGCTGCGCGAATAGATGTAAACGGATATGATATAATTGGGATTACGGAGACATGGCTCCAGGGTGACCAAGACTGGGAATTCAACATCCAGGGGTATTCAATATTCAGGAAGGACAGGCAAAAAGAAAAAGGAGGTGGGGTAGCATTGCTGGTTAAAGAGGAGATTAACACAATAGTAAGGAAGGATATTAGCTCTGATGATGTGGAATCTGTATGGGCAGAGCTGAGAAATACCAAGTGGCAGAAAACGTTAGTGGGAGTTGTATACAGACCCCCAAACAGTAATGCTGAGTTTGGGGATGGCATTAAACGGGAAATTAGAGATGCGTGCAATAAAGGCACAGCAGTTATCATGGGTGACTTTAATCTACATATAGATTGGGCTAACCAAATTAGTAACAATACTGTGGAGGAGGAATTCCTAGAGTGTATACGGGATGGTTTCCTGGACCAATATGTCAAGGAACCATAGAAACATAGAAACATAGAAGATAGGAGCAGGAGTAGGCCATTTGGCCCCTCGAGCCTGCTCCGCCATTCAATGAGATCATGGCTGATCATCCAAATTCAGTACCCTGTCCCTGCCTTCTCCCCATATCCCTTGATCCCTTTAGCCTCAAGAAATATATCCAACTCCTTCTTGAATATATTTAGTGAACTGGCCTCCACCGCCCTCTGTGGCAGAGAATTCCACAGGTTCACCACTTTCTGGGTGAAGAAATTCCTCCTCATCTCTGTCCTAAATGGCTTACCCCTTATCCTTAGACTATGACCCCTGGCTCTGGACTCCCCGGCCATCGGAAACATCCTTCCTGCATCTAGTCTGTCCAGGCCTGACAGAATTTTATAGGTTTCATTGAGGTTCCCTCTCAATCTTCTAAACTCCAGTGAGTATAAGCCCAATCAACACAATCTCTCCTCATACGTCATTCCTGCCATCCCAGGTATCAGCCCGGTGAATCTTCGCTGCACTCCTTCCATGGCAAGAACATCCTTCCACAGATAAGGCGACCAAAACTGCACACAATACTCAAGGTGCGGTCTCACGAAGGCCCTGTACAACTGCAGCAAGACATCCTTGTTCCTGTACTCGAACCCTCTTGCTACGAAGGCCAACATACCATTTGCTTTCTTAACCGCCTGCTGCACCTGCAAGCTTACCTTCAGCGACTGGTGCACAAGAACACCCAGGTCTCTTTGCACTTCCCCTTCTCCCAATCTATTGCCATTCAAATAATAATCTGCCTTCCTGTTTTTGCCACCAAAGTGGATAACCTCACATTTATCCACATTATAGTGCATTTGCCATGTTTCTGCCCAATCACCCAACCTGTCCAAACCGTACTGGAGTTTCACGACATCCTCCTCACAGCATACCCTCCCACCCAATATTGTGTCGTCTACAAATTTGGAGATATTACATCCAATTCCCTCATCCAGATCATTAATATATAATATAATATATATACCAACTAGAGATCAGGCCATCTTAGATTGGGTATTATGTAATGAGAAAGGATTAATTAGCAATCTTGTTGTGTGAGGCCCCTTGGGTCGGAGCGATCATAATATGATAGAATTCTTCATTAAGATGGAGAGTGAAGTAGTTGACTCAGAGACTAGGGTCCTGAATTTAAATAAAGGAAACTACGATGGTATGAGGCTAGGATGGATTGGGGAACGTTACTTAAAGGGTTGATGGTGGATAGGCAATGGCAAACATTGAAAGATCGCATGGATGAACTACAGAATTTGTTCATCCCTTTTTGGCATAAAAATAAAACAAAAAGGTGACTCAACCGTGGCTAACAAGGGAAATTAGGGATAGCATATGATCCAAGGAGAGGACATATAATTTGGCCAGAAAAAGCAGCAAACCTGAGAATTGGAAGCAGTTTAGGATTCAGCAAAGGAGGACAAATGGATTAATTAAGAGGGGTGAAATAGAGTATGAGAGTAAGCTTTCAGGGAACATAAAAACTGACTGTAAAAGCTTCTATAGATATGTGAAGAGGAAAAGATTGGTGAAATCAAGCGTAGGTCCCTTGCAGTCAGAATCAGGGGAATTTATAATGGGGAACAAAGAAATGGCAGACCAATTAAATACATACTTTGGTTCTGTCAAAGTATGTCAAAGGAGGACACAAATAACCTCCCAGAGATGTCGGGGAACATAGGGTCTAATGAGAGGGAGGAATTGAATTAAATCAGTATTTGTAGGGAAATTGTGTTAGGGAAATTGACGGGATTGAAGGCCGATAAATCCCCAGGGCCTGATAATCTACATCCTAGGGTACTTAAGGAAGTGGCCCTAGAAATAGTAGATGCATTGCTGGTCATCTTCCAAAACTCTATAGACTCTGGGACAGTTCCCATGGATTGGAGGATAGCTAATGTAACCCCACGATTTAAAAAAGGTGGTAGAGAGAAAACGGGAAATTATAGGCCTGACATCGGTAGTGGGGAAAATGCTAGAATCCATTATAAAAGATAGCAGAGCACTTGGAAAACAGTGACAGGATCGGACAAAGTCAACATGGATTTACAAAGGGTAAATCATGCTTGACTAATCTACTGGAATTTTTTGAGGATGTAACTGGTGGAATAGATAAGGGAGAACCAGTGGATGTGATGTATGATACGCTTATCAATTACTTCATAAAAGGTGATGAGTCGAAGAAGAGATGATGAGTCGAAAGAAGAGATGAATAAGGCTTTTATTAGCTAAGAAGAGACCATGCTTCTTCGTGAGTGACTGAACAAGTCTGAACGAAACCCACACAGTGATGGGTGGAGTCAGCTGAGGCATGCCTCCATACACAGCGCCACCCAGAGGTGGCAATATACAATACAGTGGTTTACCACATTCACCCCTTGTTTAATGTGAAGTCCGGCGGGGTGAAGGGTACTACAAGTTAAGTCTATCAGGAGGCCTTGTCTGACGTCCTGATCGTCGTGGTGGCGGCGGTGGTGTTGCAGCATCCGACGTCGGGTCTGGTGTCTGGGTGGTTGGCGAAGATTCCTGGGGCTTTGGCATGCCGTCTGCAGGGGTTGGGTTGGGAGGGGTGGTGGGGGATAACAGTGGTAAGGGGGATAACGGTGGTAAGGGGGATAACGGTGGTAATTCAGGGGTACCCGAGGGTGCGAGATCTCGTATGGAGACCGTGTCCTCCCGCCCGTCTGGGTATGTCACCCAGGCATACTGGGGGTTGGCGTGTAGGAGGTGCACCCGCTCGACCAGGGGGTCCGTTTTATGCGTCCTCACGTGCCTCCGCAGTAGGACGGGCCCAGGAGAAGTCAACCATGCCGGTAGCGAGGTTCCCGATGTAGACTTCCGGGGGAAAACGAACATTTTCTCATGAGGGGTCGCATTAGTGGCAGTACAAAGCAGTGACCGAATGGAGTGAAGCGCTGCAGGGAGGACCTCCTGCCAGCGGGAGGTCGGAAGGCCCTTAGATTTTAGTGCTAAGAGGACTGCCTTCCAAACCGTCGCGTTCTCCCTTTCCACCTGGCCGTTCCCCCGGGGGTTGTAACTGGTGGTCCTGCTCGTGGCGATACCTCTTGTTAGCAGGTACTGCCGAAGTTCGTCGCTCATGAACGATGAGCCCCTGTCGCTATGTATATAGCTGGGGAACCCGAACAGAGCGAAGATGTCATTCAGACACTTGATGACCGTGGTACTGGTCATGTCTGGGCAAGGGATGGCAAAGGGGAAACGGGAGTACTCATCAACTATGTTGAGGAAGTACACATTGCGGTCAGCGGAGGGGAGGGGCCCTTTAAAATCGACGCTCAGGCGTTCGAAGGGGTGGGTGGCCTTGATCAGGCTTGCTCTGTCCGGCCTATAGAAGTGCGGTTTGCACTCGGCGCAGATTTGGCAGCTCTTGGTCATGGTCCTGACCTCCTCGATGGAGTAGGGCAGGTTACGGGATTTGATAAAATGGAAAAACCTGGTGACCCCCGGGTGGCAGAGGTCATTGTGGAGGGACTGCAGCCTATCACTCTGCGCGTTGGCGCATGTACCACGTGATAGGGCATCTGGGGGCTCATTGAGTTTCCCTGGCCGATACAAGATATCATAATTGTAGGTAGAGAGTTCGATTCTCCACCTCAAGATCTTGTCGTTCTTGATTTTACCCCTCTGCTTATTATTAAACATAAAAGCTACTGAACGCTGGTCAGTGAGCAGGGTAAATCGTTTCCCGGCCAGGTAATGCCTCCAGTGACGCACCGCTTCTACAATAGCCTGGGCCTCCTTTTCGACGGAGGAGTGTCTCGTCTCGGGGCCCTGGAGGGTCCTTGAGAAAAAGGCCACGGGTCTGCCCGCCTGGTTAAGGGTCGCGGCTAGGGCGAAGTCGGAGGCATCGCTCTCCACTTGGAAGGGGATGGACTCATCCACCGCGTGCATTGCGGCCTTCGCGATATCGTTCTTGATAAGAGTGAAGGCTGCACACGCCTCTGGTGTCAGGGGGAAGGAGGTGGCTTTGATGAGGGGCCTGGCTTTGTCTGCATAGAGGGGCACCCACTGGGCGTAGTAGGAGAAAAACCCCAGGCATCTCTTCAGTGCTTTTTGGCAGTGGGGAAGGAGTAGCTCCATTAGGGGGCGCATTCTGTCGGGGTCGGGCCCGATGACTCCGTTCTCCACCACGCAGCCGAGGATGGCCAGGCGCTTGGTGTGAAACATACATTTTTCCTTATTGTACGTTAGGTTCAGCCGTTGGGCCGTACGGAGGAAATTTGCTAGATTAACGTCGTGGTCCTGCTGGTCGTGGCCGCAGATGGTGACGTTATCCAAATAGGGGAAGGTTGCCCGCAGCGCGTTCTGGTCAACCATTCGGTCCATCTCCCTTTGGAAGACCGAAACCCCGTTGGTGACGCCGAAGGGGACCCTAAGGAAGTGGTAGAGGCGGCCGTTTGCCTCGAAGGCAGTATACTGGCGGTCCTCATGGCGGATGGGCAGCTGGTGGTACGCTGACTTAAGGTCGATGGTGGAGAATACTTTGTATTGCGCAATCTGATTGACCATATCAGATATGCGAGGGAGGGGGTACGCGTCCAGCTGGGTGTACCGGTTTATGGTTTGGCTGTAGTCGATTACCATGCGGCGTTTTGCAGTGGTTTTAACGACTACAACCTGGGCTCGCCAGGGGCTAGTGCTACCTTCGATAATGCCCTCCTTCAAGAGCCGCTCCACCTCAGAGCTGATAAAAGCTCTGTCCCCGGCACTGTACCGCCTGCTTTTGGTAGCGATGGGTTTACAGTCGCGGGTGAGGTTAGCGAACAGGGGAGGGGGGGGGACTTTTAATGTGGAAAGGCTGCAGGTGGTTTGCAGCGGGCGATTTAAAAGTTGTTGGTTGCAGACTGTGAGTGGGGGGAGGGGTCCGCCGTATGCTAGTGTGACACTCTTAAGGTGGCACTGAAAATCCAACCCTAGCAGGACGGCAGCGCAAAGACGGGGCAGGACTAGCAGTTTAAATTTTTGATATTCAGTGCCCCCTACTGACAGGGTCACCACATAGTAGCCGCTGATGTCCATTGACTGGGACTTGGACGCCATAGAAATGCGATGGTGCGTTGGCAGAATCGTGAGGGAGTGGCTACGTACCGTGTCGGGGTGGACGAAACTCTCTGTGCTCCCGCTGTCGATCAGGCAACTGGTGGCGCGGCCGTTTACCGCGATATCCATCATGGAGCTGGATAGATGGTGAGGGTGGCCTTGATCCAGCGTCACGGAGGCCAGTATGTGGCTTAGTGAGTCACTATAGTCATCCGCCGAGACGGTGGTCGGTTCCGGTGACGAAATGGCGGTTGAGTGCGTTGGATACGATGGCGGCGGATGCCATGCGGCCGGGGGTACACAAAATGGCGGATAAGATGGCTGCTCCCACGGCCCGCACGCTGCGCTGCTGGCTAGCATCCCCTTGCAGGCGTTAGCGTAATGGCCTTTCTTCCCGCAGCCCGAGCAGGTAGCTGTCTTAGCTGGGCAGTGTGCTCTGGGATGTTTTAACTGGCCACAGAAATAGCATTTTTGGGCCTGGTTACTGGGCATCGAAGCAGTTCTTACCGGAGGCTGCTGTCTCGGTTGGGTCGCTGCAGCGGTTGGTGCCGGGGGCGGCGGTCCCGTGTCCCACGGTTTCGATTGCCATGTCTCGGCGCCGTTACGGGGGTATGCCTCGAGGTTTCGGTGGGCCTCCTCTAACGAGAGCGCAAGGGCAATGGCCGTCTTCAGGTCGGGTTCCTTGCTTTCTAGCAGTCTCTGCCGGGTGTGGTCTGACTGGAGGCCCCTGACGAAGGCATCACAGGCGAGTCCCTGCGCGTGCTCCACAGCCGTTACCGCTTTACAATCGCAGTCTCTGCAGAGTGCCAGTAGCGCCCGTGCAAATGCCCCTACCGATTCTCCCGGTTGCTGCCTGCGGGATCCCAAGAGGTGTCGGGCGTAAATTGTGTTCACTGGGCGCGTATATTGCCCTTTTAGTAGCTCGAGGGCCGCCACGTACGTATTAGAGTCCCGGATTAGCATATATACTTGATGGCTCACCTGGGCGGTCAAAATTTTCAGTTTGTGATCCTCCTCTGTAACCTGTGAGATTGCGAGGAAGGATTCAAAGCAGCTCAGCCAGTGTTCAAACTTGGCTGATGCACCCACATCTTGAGGGTCGAGGTCCAGGCGTGGTGGTCTGAGGGCTCTCAGCAATGTCTGCTGTATCCGTTGCTGTTGTTGCTCCTCAGGTGTCGCCATTTAACTTTTAGCTAATAAAATTGATACGCTTATCAATTACTTCATAAAAGGTGATGAGTCGAAGAAGAGATGATGAGTCGAAAGAAGAGATGAATAAGGCTTTTATTAGCTAAGAAGAGACCATGCTTCTTCGTGAGTGACTGAACAAGTCTGAACGAAACCCACACAGTGGTGGGTGGAGTCAGCTGAGGCATGCCTCCATACACAGCGCCACCCAGAGGTGGCAATATACAATACAGTGGTTTACCACAATGTATTTGGACTTTCAGAAGGCTTTTGATAATAGATTAGCGTGCAAAGTTAAGGCACATGGGATTGGGGGTAAAGTACTGACTTGGATAGAGAACTGGTTGGCAGACAGGAAGCAAAGAGTTGGAATAAACAGGTCTTTTTCCGAGTGGCAGGCAGTGACTAGTGGGGTACTGCAGGGATTGGTGCTAGGACCCCAGCTATTCACAATATATATTAATGATCTAGATGAAGGAACTAGATGTAATATCTCCAAGTTTGCCGATGACACAAAGCTGGGTGGGCGTGTGTGCTGTGAGGAGGATGCAGAGAAACTCCAGTATGATTTGGACAGGTTGGGTGATTCGGCAGATGCATGGCAGATGCAGTATAATGTGGATAAATGTGAGGTTATCCACTTCGGCGGCAAAAACAGGAAGACAGATTATTATCTGAACGGCAATAGATTGGGAGAAGGGGAAATGCAACGAGACCTGGGTGCCCTTGTGCACCAGTCGCTGAAGGTAAGCATGCAGGTGCAGCAGGCGGTTAAGAAGGCAAATGGTATGTTGGCCTTCATAGCGAGAGGATTCGAGTACAGGAGCAAGGATGTCTTGCTGCAGTTGTACAGGGCCTTGGTGAGACCACACCTTGAGTATTATGTGCCGTTTTGGTCGCCTTATCTGAGGAAGGATGTTCTTGCCATGGAGAGAGTGCAGCGAAGATTCACCAGACTGATACCTGCGATGGCAGGAATGACGTATGAGGAGAGATTGGGTCGATTAGGCTTATATTCGCTCGAGTTTAGAAGAATGAGAGGGGATATCATTGAAACTTATAAAATTCTAACAGGACTAAACAGACTAGATGCAGGAAGGATGTTCCCGATGGCGGGGGAGTCCAGAACCAGGGGTCACAGTCTAAGGATAAGGCGTAAGCCATTTGGGACTGAGATGAAGAGGAATTTCTTCATCCAGAGAGTGGTGAACATGTGGAATTCTCTACCACAGAAGGCCAATTCATTAAATATATTCAAGAAGGAGTTAGATATATTTCTTAAGGCTAAAGGGATCAAGGGATATGGGGAGAAAGCAGGGACAGGGTACTGAATTTGGATGATCAGCCATGATCTCATTAAATGGCGGAACACGCTCGAGGGGCCGAATGGCCTACTCCTGCTCCTATCTTCTATATTTCTATGTTAGTCTCACTGTCTGTCTGCTACAGTCTCACTGTCTGTCTGCTACAGTCTCACTGTCTGTCCGCTACAGTCTCACTGTCTGTCTGCTACAACCTCACTGTCTGTCTGCTACAGTCTCACTGTCTGTCAGCTACAGTCTCACTGTCTGTCTGCTACTGCTACAGTCTCACTGTCTGTCAGCTACAGTCTCACTGTCTGTCTGCTACAGTCTCACTGTCTGTCCGCTAGTCTCACTGTCTGTCTGCTACAGTCTCACTGTCTGTCTGCTAGTCTCACTGTCTGTCTGCTACAGTCTCACTGTCTGTCTGCTACAGTCTCACTGTCTGTCCGCTAGTCTCACTGTCTGTCTGCTGCAGTCTCACTGTCTGTCTGCTACAGTCTCACTGTCTGTCCGCTAGTCTCACTGTCTGTCTGCTACAACCTCACTGTCTGTCTGCTACAACCTCACTGTCTGTCTGCTACAGTCTCACTGTCTGTCTGCTACAGTCTCACTGTCTGTCCGCTAGTCTCACTGTCTGTCTGCTACAGTCTCACTGTCTGTCTGCTACAACCTCACTGTCTGTCCGCTACAGTCTCACTGTCTGTCTGCTACAGTCTCACAGTTTGTCTGCTACCATCTCCTTGTCATACTCACAGAATCATACCTTTCAGCCAATGTTCCTGTGGTAAACCACTTTTATCGTTCACTATCGTTACACTATGGTTATCACTGTTATATCGTTACACTATGGTTATCACTGTTTACACTGTTGTATCACTACACGAGGTCGCCTCTTGTCACGCTGTTATACCTGGGCTGACCACTGCTGACTCCGCCCATGGCTCCACCTACTTGCCCAGGTATAAAGGTGGTCGACTGGCTGGTATTCCTCCTTGTTGGATCCGATCACCCATGAGGGTGGGCTCTGTTATTCAGCCAATAAAAACCTATAGTTACTGTCTTAACTCGTCGCTTTTCATTGGATGAATTGATAGGTATATCAATTTTATTGGCTAAATTTTGAAATGTCTTTAACGGAGCAGCCAAACGACCAGTCAGACGCCCAGCTACAACAGCCACAGCAGCCGGCCTGGCTGCAAGCCCTCCGACCGCCGTACCTGGATCTAAACCCACAGGCAGCAAACTCAGCCCTCAAACACTGGCTGAGCTGCTCGAATCCTACCTGGGAGAATCCGGCTTGCCTCAGAGATCCAAACTAAGAGTTCTGACCGCCCAAGTGAGCCCTAAAGTATTTGCACTCATCCAGGACCTTGCTACATACGAGGCCGCCCTCAACCTGCTGAAAGAGCAGTACCGGAGCCCGGTAAATTCTATGTATGCCAGACATCTCCTAAGATCCCGCCCGCAACAGCCAGGAGAGTCTGTAGATGAATTTTTACGGGCGCAACAAACACTCGTCAGGGACTGTGACTTTAAAGCTGTAACGGCTGCAGAAAATACTGAAGAGAATATCCGCGATGCCTTCGTGAAAGGCCTTCGGTCCGACTACTCACGGCAAAGACTGCTCGAATCAAAGGACCTCGACCTGAACACAGCTGCAGCCCTCGCTCGCTCTCTGGAAGTGGCCCATCGGGACCTCGAGGCGTATTCCAGGTACTGTGCTGCGCGACCCTGGGACTCGGGCCCGACCCCGACCGCAATACCCCTCGCACCGCCGCCTCTGGGACCTACCTCAGCGTCGGCGTCCCGGACCCGATCGGGACCGCCACCCCTGGTACCGGCTGCGACATCGGAGCCCCGCGATCGGGCCGCCGGCTGCTTTTTCTGTGGCCAGGCGAAACACCCGAGGGCGCGCTGCCCTGCAAGAAACGCGACCTGCTCCGACTGCCACAAGAAAGGCCACTTCGCGAAGGCCTGCAGGGGGAAAGCCACAGACGCCAGCAGTGCCTCATGCGAGTTGTGGGGGCGGCCATCTTTCATCAAGGCCACAGATGCCAGTATCCCCTCGTGTGAGTCGTGGGGGCGGCCATCTTTGATCAAGGCCACCGACACCGGCAGTGCCTCATGTGAGTTGTGGGGGCGGCCATCTTCTCCGCCATTTTATGCAACGTCGTGGGCACCGCCATTTTGTTCACCACACTCGACCGCCACCTTGTCTCCAGACCCGACCGCAGCCTCACCCGCAGACTACAGCAGCTCGCTCAGCCATACACTAGCCTCCGTCACACTGGACCAAGCTCGCCCGCATCACCTGTCCAAGTCCATGATGGACATCAAAGTAAACGGCCACGCCATGACCTGCCTGTTCGACAGCGGAAGCACGGAGAGTTTCATCCATCCAGACACGGTGAGCCACTACTCCCTCACTGTCCAGCCAACGCGCAACCGGATCTCGATGGCGTCGAGGTCCCATTCAACAGACATCAGCGGATGCTGTGTTGTGACCCTGTCGGTTAGGGGCACGGAGTATAAAAATTTTAAACTTCTCGTCCTGCCCCAACTCTGCGCTGCCGTCCTACTAGGGCTGGATTTCCAATCCCACCTTCAAAGTGTCACTTTGGCATACGGTGGACCCCTCCCCCCACTCACAGTCGACAACCAACAGCCTTTAAACCGCCCACCGCGTACCACCTGCGGCCTATCCACCCTCAGGGTTCCGCCCCCCTCCCTGTTCGCCAACCTCACCCGCGACTGTAAACCCGTCGCTACCAAGAGCAGGCGGTACAGCGCCGGGGACAGAGCTTTTATTAGCTCTGAGGTGCAGCGTCTCCTGAAAGAGGGCATCATCGAGAGGAGCAACAGCCCCTGGCGTGCCCAGGTCGTAGTCGTTAAGACCGGCGATAAAAACCGCCTAGTCATCGACTACAGCCAAACCATAAACCGGTACACCCAGCTGGACGCATACCCCCTTCCCCGCATATCTGATATGGTCAATCAGATTGCACAGTACCGAATATTCTCTACCATCAACCTTAAGTCGGCCTACCACCAACTCCCTATCCGCCCTGAGGACCGCCAGTATACCACCTTCGAGGCGAATGGCCGCCTCTACCACTTCCTTAGGGTTCCCTTCGGCGTCACCAACGGGGTTTCGGTCTTCCAAAGGGAGATGGACCGGATGGTTGACCAGAACGGGCTGCAAGCCACGTTCCCCTATCTAGATAACGTCACCATCTGCGGCCGCGACCGGCAGGACCATGATGTTAATCTGGAGAGATTCCTCCGTACGGCCCAACGGCTGAACCTCACCTACAATAAGGAGAAATGTGTTTTTAACACCTCGCGCCTTGCCATCCTCGGCTGCGGAGAAGAGAACGGAGTCATCGGCCCCGACCCCGAAAGAATGCGCCCCCTCATGGAGCTTCCCCTCCCCCACTGTCCAAAGGCGCTGAAGAGGACCCTGGGGCTCTTCGCCTACTATGCCCAATGGGTGCCGAATTATGCGGACAAAGCCAGACCCCTCATGAAGTCCGCCTCCTTCCCCCTGACGGCAGAAGCGTGCGCAGCCTTCTCCCTCATTAAGGGAGACATTGCTAAGGCCACAATGCACGCGGTGGATGAGTCTATCCCTTTCCAAGTGGAGAGCGATGCATCCGACTTCGCCCTAGCCGCAACCCTTAACCAGGAGGGGAGACCGGTGGCCTTCTTCTCAAGGACCCTCCAGGGCCCTGAGATCCGACACTCCTCGGTCGAGAAGGAGGCCCAGGCGATTGTGGAGGCTGTACGACGCTGGAGGCATTACCTGGCAGGCAAACGATTTACCCTCCTCACCGACCAGCATTCGGTCGCTTTTATGTTTAATAACAAGCTGAGGGGCAAAATCAAGAACGACAAGATCTTGAGGTGGAGAATCGAGCTCTCCACCTATGATTATGAGATCTTGTACCGGCCTGGTAAACTGAACGAACCCCCAGATGCTCCATCACGAAGTACATGCGCCAACGCGCAAATTGATAGACTGCAGACCCTCCACAGCGACCTCTGCCACCCCGGAGTCACCAGACTTTACCACTTCGTTAAGGCCCGCAACCTGCCCTACTCCATCGAGGAGGTCAGGACCATGACCAGGAACTGCCAAACCTGTGCCGAATGCAAACCGCATTTCTTTAGGCCGGACAGAGCAAGCCTGATCAAGGCCACCCGCCCCTTCGAGCGCTTGAGCATTGATTTTAAGGGGCCCCTCCCGTCCTCTGACCGTAATGTGTACTTCCTCAACATCATTGACGAGTACTCCCGTTGCCCCTTTGCCTTCCCCTGCCCAGACATGACCAGTACCACGGTCATCAAATGCCTGAACGACCTCTTCGCCGTGTTCGGGTTCCCGAACTATATACATAGCGACCGGGGCTCCTCCTTCATGAGCGAGGAACTTCGCCAGTTCCTACTAGCGAGAGGTATTGCTGCAAGCAGGACCACCAGCTACAACCCCCGAGGGAACGGCCAGGTGGAAAGAGAGAACGCGACTGTCTGGAAGGCCGTTCTCTTAGCCTTAAAGTCCAAGGGCCTCCCAACCTCTCACTGGCAGGAAGTCCTCCCGGCAGCGCTGCATTCCATCCGGTCACTGCTTTGCACTGCCATTAACGCCACCCCCCATGAACGAATGTTTGTTTTCCCCAGGAAGTCGACTACGGGAACCACGCTACCAACTTGGCTGACCTCTCCGGGGCCCGTCTTGCTGCGAAAGCACGCGAGGGCCCATAAAATGGACCCCCTGGTCGAGAGGGTGGACCTCCTGCACGCCAACCCCCAGTACGCCTATGTGGCATACCCAGACGGGCAGGAGGACACAGCCTCCTTACGAGACCTCGCACCCTCGGGCATCCCTGAGACACCACCGTTACCCCCCACCACCCCCCCAAATCCAGCCCAGGTAGACGGCATGCCGGAACCCCACGAGCCTTCGCCGACCACGCAGACACCAGCATTAACATCGGATACTGCATCACCGCCGCCGCTGCTGCAACGATCGGAAAGGCTTACGAGGCCTCCGGACAGACTGACATACCCGAACTGGTAGTACACTTCACCCCGCCGGACTCAAATCTAAACAAGGGGTGAATGTGGTAAACCACTTTTATCGTTCACTATCGTTACACTATGGTTATCACTGTTATATCGTTACACTATGGTTATCACTGTTTACACTGTTGTATCACTACACGAGGTCGCCTCTTGTCACGCTGTTATACCTGGGCTGACCACTGCTGACTCCGCCCATGGCTCCACCTACTTGCCCAGGTATAAAGGTGGTCGACTGGCTGGTATTCCTCCTTGTTGGATCCGATCACCCACGAGGGTGGGCTCTGTTATTTAGCCAATAAAAACCTATAGTTACTGTCTTAACTCGTCGCTTTTCATTGGATGAATTGATAGGTATATCAGTTCCAAACTCCCCCATCACTATCCCTGGGTATGTCCTGTCCCATCGGTGGGACAGACCCACCAGGGGTGATGGCACAGTGGTATACAGTTGGGAGAGAGTGGCCCTGAGGGTCCTCAACATTGACTCCGAACCCCATGAAGTCTCATGGCTTCAGGTCAAGCACAGGCAAGGAAACCTCCTGCTAATTACCACCTACCGCCCTCCCTCAGCTGATGAATGAGTCCTCCTCCATGTTGAACACCACTTGGAAGAAGCACCGAGAGTAGCAAGGGCACAGAATGTACTCTGGGTGGGGGACTTCAATGTCCATCACCAAGAGTGGCTAAGTAGCACCACTACTGACCGAGCTGGCCAAGTCTTGAAGGATATAACTGTCAATCTGGGCCTGCGACAGGTGATGAAAGAACCAACATGAGGGAAAAACCTACTTGAACTCGTCCTCACCAATCTACCTGTCGCATATGCATCTGTCCATGACAGCATTGGTAGCAGTGACCACCGCACAGTCATTGTATTGACGAAGTCCTATCTTCACACTGAGGACACCCTCCATCGTGTTGTGTGGCACTACCACCGTGCTAAATGGGATAGATTCAGAACAGATCTAACAGCTCAAAACTGGGCAGCCCTGAGGTGCTGTGGGCCATCAGCAAAAGCAGAATTGTTTTCCACCGCAATCTGTAACCTCATGTTCCAACAAATTCCTCACTCTACCATTACCATCAAGCCAAGGGACAAAACCTGGTTCAATAAGGCCTGTAGAAGAGCATGCCAGGACCAGCACCAGGCATACCTAAAAATGAGGTGCCAACCTGGGGAAGCTGCAACACAGGACTACATGCATGCTAAAAAGTGGAAGCAGTATGCTCTGGACTGGGCTAAGAGATCCCACAATCAACGGATGAGATCAAAGTTCTGCAGTCCTGCCACATCCAGTCGTGAATGGTGGTGGACCATTAAACAACTAACGGGAGGAGGAAGCTCTATGAATATCCCCATCCTCAATGATGGTGGAGCCCAGCACGTGAGTGTAAAAGACAAGGCTGAAGCATTTGCAACCATCTTCAGCCAGAAGTGCCGAGTGAATGATCCATATCGGCCTCCTCCCGAGGTCCCCACCATCACAGAAGCCAGTCTTCAGCCAATTCGATTCACTCCATGTGATATCAAGAAACGGCTGAGCGCACTGGACACAGCAAAGGCTATGGGCCCCAACAACATCCCGGCTATCGTGCTGAAGACTTGTGATCCAGAACTAGCTGCGCCTCTAGCCAAGCTGTTCTAGTACAGCTACAATACTGGCATCTACCCGACAATGTGGAAAACTGCCCAGGTATGTCCTGTCCACAAAAAGCAGGACAAATCCAACGCGGCCAATTACCGCCCCCTCAGTCTACTCTCAATCATCACCAAAGTGATGGAAGGTGTCGTCGACAGTGCTGTCAAGCAGCACTTACTCACCAAAAACTGCTCACTAATGCTCAGTTCAGGTTCCGCCAGGACCACTCGGTTCCAGAACTCATTACAGCCTTGGTTCAAACATGGACAAAGGAGCTGAATTCCAGAGGTGAGGTGAGAGTGACTGCTCTTGACATCAAGGCAGCATTTGACTGAGTAGCCCTAGTAAAATTGAAGTCAATGGGAATCAGGGGGAAAACTCCACTGGCTGGAGTCATACTAGCAAAAAGGAAGATAGCTGTGGTGGTTGGAGGTCAATCATCTCAGCTCCAGGACATCGCTGCAGGAGTCCCTCAGGGCAGTGCCCTAGGCCCAACCATCTTCAGCTGCTTCATCAATGACCTTCCCTCCATCATAAGGTCAGAAGTGGGGATGTTCGCTGATGACTGCACAGTGTTCAGTTCCATTTGCAACTCCTCAGATAATGAAGCAGTCCATGCCCATATGCAGCAAGACCTGGATGACATTCAGGCTTGGGCTGATAAGTGGCAGGTAACATTCACGCCACACAAGTGCCAGGCAATGTCTATCTCCAACAAGCGAGAGTCTAACCACCTCCCCTTGATATTCAATGGCATTACCATCGCTGAATCCCCCACCATCAACATCCTGGGGGGTCACCATTGACCAGAAACTTAACTGGACCAGCCACATAAATACTGTGGCAACAAGAGCGGGTCAGAGGCTGGGTATTCTGCGGCGAGTGTCTCAGCTCCTGACTCCCCAAAGCCTTTCCACCATCTACAAGGCACAAGTAAGGAGTGTGATGGAATACACTCCACTTGCCTGGATGAGTGCAGCTCCAACAACACTCAAGAAGCTTGACACCATCCAGGATAAAGCAGCCCGCTTGATTGGCACCCCATCCACCACCTTAAACATTCACTCCCTCCACCACCAGCATACTGTGGCTGCAGTGTGTACCATCTACAAGATGCACTGCAGCAACTCACCAGGGCTTCTTCGGCAGCACCTCCCAAACCCGCGACCTCTACCACCTAGAAGGACAAGGGCAGCAGGTGCATGGGAACACCACTACCTCCAAGTACCCCTCCAAATCACACACCATCCTGACTAAGAAACATATCGCTGTTCCTTCATCGTCGCTGGGTCAAAATCCTGGAACTCCCTCCCTAACAGCACTGTGGGAGTATCTTCACCACATGGACTGCAGCGGTTCAAGAAGGCAGCTCACCACCAGCTTCTCAAGGTCAACTAGGGATGGGCAATAAGTGCTGGCCTTACCAGCGATGCCCACATTCCATGAACGAATAAAAAAAAAACCTCACTGTCTGTTCGCTACAGTCTCACTGTCTGTCCGGTACAATCTCACTGTCTGTCCGCTAGTCTCACTGTCTGTCTGCTGCAGTCTCACAATCTGTCCGCTGGTCTCACTGTTTGTCCACTCGTCTCACTGTCTGTCTGCTACAGTCTCACTGTCTGTCCACTAGTCTCACTGTCTGTCCACTAGTCTCACTGTCTGTCCACTGCAGTCTCACTGTCTGTCTGCTACAGTCTCACCGTCTGTCCGCTACAATCTTACTGTCTGTCCGCTACAGTCTCACTGTCTGTCTGCTACAGTCTCACAATCTGTCCGCTAGTCTCACTGTTTGTCCACTCGTCTCACTCTCTGTCTGCTACAGTCTCACTGTCTATCCGCTAGTCTCATTGTCTGTCCGCTACAGTCTCACTTGTCTGTCCGCTAGTCTCACTGTCTGTCCACTACAATCTCATTGTCTGTCCACTAGTCTCACTGTCTGTCTGCTACAATCTCAGTGTCTGTCCGCTAGTCTCACTGTCTGTCTGCTACAGTCTCACTGTCTGTCCGCTACAATCTCAGTGTCTGTCCGCTAGTCTCACTGTCTGTCTGCTACAGTCTCACTGTCTGTCCGCTACAATCTCATTGTCTGTCCGCTAGTCTCACTGTCTGTTTGCTACAGTCACACTGTCTGTCCACTGATCTCACTGTCTGTCTGCTACAGTCTCACTGTCTGTCTGCTACAATCTCATTGTCTGTCCACTAGCCTCACTGTCTGTCTGCTTCTTCTTCTTCTTCTTAGGCAGTCCCTCGGAACCAAGGAAGACTTGCTTCCACATTAAAAATGAGTTCTCAGGTGACTGATGAGTCCAACGCGGGGCCTACAGTCTCTGCCACAGGTGGGGCAGACGGTGGTTGAGGTGCTTGGGGTGCTTGGGTTGACGCGCGCTCATTGCGCTGCTTGCGCTGCTTGCGCTTGGCTTCCACTTGCTCCCGGCAAAGAGACTCGAGGTGTTCGGCGCCTTCCCGAATGATTCTCCTCCACTTTGTGTGGTCTTGGGCCAGGGATTCCCAGGTGTCAGTGGGGATGTTGCACTTTTTCAAGGAGGCTTTGAGGGTGTCCTTGAAGCGTTTCTTCTGCCCACCTGGGACTCTCTTGCTGTGTCGAAGCTCTGAGTAGAGCGCTTGTTTTGGGAGTCTCGTATTGAGCATGTGGACGATGTGACCCATCCATCGGAGCTGATCAAGCGTGGTCAAAGCTTCATGCTGGGGATGTTGGCCTGAGCGAGAAGACCGACGTCACTGTCTGTCTGCTACAATCTTACTGTCTGTCAACTAGTCTCGCTGTCTGCCCACTAGTCTCGCTGTCTGTCCACTAGTCTCGCTGTCTGTCCACTAGTCTCGCTGTCTGTCCATTAGTCTCGCTCTCTGTCCACCACAGTCTCGCGCTCTGTCCACCACAGTCTCGCTCTCTGTCCACCACAGTCTCGCTCTCTGTCCACCACAGTCTCGCTCTCTGTCCACCACAGTCTCGCGCTCTGTCCACCACAGTCTCGCGCTCTGTCCACCACAGTCTCGCTCTCTGTCCACCACAGTCTCGCTCTCTGTCCACCACAGTCTCGCGCTCTGTCCACCACAGTCTCGCTCTCTGTCCACCACAGACTCGCTCTCTGTCCACCACAGACTCGCTCTCTGTCCACCACAGTCTCGCTCTCTGTCCACCACAGTCTCGCTCTCTGTCCACCACAGTCTCGCTCTCTGTCCACCACAGTCTCGCTCTCTGTCCACCACAGTCTCGCTCTCTGTCCACCACAGTCTCGCTCTCTGTCCACCACAGTCTCGCTCTCTGTCCACCACAGTCTCGCTCTCTGTCCACCACAGTCTCGCTCTCTGTCCACCACAGTCTCGCTCTCTGTCCACCACAGTCTCGCTGGTCTCACTGTTTGTCCACTCGTCTCACTGTCTGTCTGCTACAGTCTCACAATCTGTCCGCTAGTCTCACTGTTTGTCCACTCGTCTCACTCTCTGTCTGCTACAGTCTCACTGTCTATCCGCTAGTCTCATTGTCTGTCCGCTACAGTCTCACTTGTCTGTCCGCTAGTCTCACTGTCTGTCCACTACAATCTCATTGTCTGTCCACTAGTCTCACTGTCTGTCTGCTACAATCTCAGTGTCTGTCCGCTAGTCTCACTGTCTGTCTGCTACAGTCTCACTGTCTGTCCGCTACAATCTCAGTGTCTGTCCGCTAGTCTCACTGTCTGTCTGCTACAGTCTCACTGTCTGTCCGCTACAATCTCATTGTCTGTCCGCTAGTCTCACTGTCTGTTTGCTACAGTCACACTGTCTGTCCACTGATCTCACTGTCTGTCTGCTACAGTCTCACTGTCTGTCTGCTACAATCTCATTGTCTGTCCACTAGCCTCACTGTCTGTCTGCTTCTTCTTCTTCTTCTTAGGCAGTCCCTCGGAACCAAGGAAGACTTGCTTCCACATTAAAAATGAGTTCTCAGGTGACTGATGAGTCCAACGCGGGGCCTACAGTCTCTGCCACAGGTGGGGCAGACGGTGGTTGAGGTGCTTGGGGTGCTTGGGTTGACGCGCGCTCATTGCGCTGCTTGCGCTGCTTGCGCTTGGCTTCCACTTGCTCCCGGCAAAGAGACTCGAGGTGTTCGGCGCCTTCCCGAATGATTCTCCTCCACTTTGTGTGGTCTTGGGCCAGGGATTCCCAGGTGTCAGTGGGGATGTTGCACTTTTTCAAGGAGGCTTTGAGGGTGTCCTTGAAGCGTTTCTTCTGCCCACCTGGGACTCTCTTGCTGTGTCGAAGCTCTGAGTAGAGCGCTTGTTTTGGGAGTCTCGTATTGAGCATGTGGACGATGTGACCCATCCATCGGAGCTGATCAAGCGTGGTCAAAGCTTCATGCTGGGGATGTTGGCCTGAGCGAGAAGACCGACGTCACTGTCTGTCTGCTACAATCTTACTGTCTGTCAACTAGTCTCGCTGTCTGCCCACTAGTCTCGCTGTCTGTCCACTAGTCTCGCTGTCTGTCCACTAGTCTCGCTGTCTGTCCATTAGTCTCGCTCTCTGTCCACCACAGTCTCGCGCTCTGTCCACCACAGTCTCGCTCTCTGTCCACCACAGTCTCGCTCTCTGTCCACCACAGTCTCGCTCTCTGTCCACCACAGTCTCGCGCTCTGTCCACCACAGTCTCGCGCTCTGTCCACCACAGTCTCGCTCTCTGTCCACCACAGTCTCGCTCTCTGTCCACCACAGTCTCGCGCTCTGTCCACCACAGTCTCGCTCTCTGTCCACCACAGTCTCGCTCTCTGTCCACCACAGTCTCGCTCTCTGTCCACCACAGTCTCGCTCTCTGTCCACCACAGTCTCGCTCTCTGTCCACCACAGTCTCGCTCTCTGTCCACCACAGTCTCGCTCTCTGTCCACCACAGTCTCGCTCTCTGTCCACCACAGTCTCGCTCTCTGTCTGCTACAATCTCACAGTCTGTCTGCTACAGTCTCACTGTCTGTCTGCTAGTCTTGCTGTCTGTCCGCTACATTCTCATTGTCCGCTAGTCTCACTGTCTGTCTGCTACAGTCTCACTGTATGTCTGCTACAGTCTCACTGTCTGTCTGCTACTTGTTGATCAGGAACTAAACCAACAAGCAATTATGATCAAGGCTATTGATATTTATAATGGAATAATGGATAGAGTTTAGGAAAGAAGTCAAAAAACAATTAGGAAGGTGAAGGGAAACTACGAAATTACATTATCCAGGAACATAAAAAGAAATAGTAAAGTTTTCTACAGGCACATAAATAACAAAAACAAAATCAGGATACGGATATGGCCACTTAGAGATACACAAGATAAATGTACAGGTAATGACACGAAATGGCAGAAATATTAAATAATTACTTTGCCTCAGTATTTACCAGGGAGACTAATATGGTGGACAAGACATTAGAAGAAGAGATCAAAAAAGATATAAAGACATTTAAGATAGAAAGGGGGAGATAATCAATAAACTAATCAAACTTAGAGAGGATAAAATCCCTGGTCCAGCTGGATTGCATCTGTGCATATTAAAAGCAATTAGGGAAGAGATAGCAGACACAATATTCATTAGAAAAGGGAGTAATGCAGAGAACTGGTGGACAGGTAATGTGATTCTTATGTTCAAAAAGGGAGATAGAACAAGTCCAGGGAAATATCATAGAATCATGGAATAGTACAGCACAGAAGGAGGCCATTCGGCCCATCGAGTCTGCGCCAGCTCTTTCGAAGAGCAATCCAGTTAGTCCCAATCCCCCGCTCTTTCCCCATATCCTTGCAATTTTTTCTCCTTCAAGTATTTATCCAATTCCCTTTTGAAAGCTATTATTGAATCTGTATCCATCACCCTAACAGGCAGTGCAGAAAATCCTAACACATTGCATAAAATATTTTCATCATGTCGCCTCTGGTTCTTTTGCCAATCACCTTAAATCTGAGCCCTTTGGTTATTGAACCTTCAGCCATTGGAAACAGTTTCTCTTTATTTACTCTATCTAACCCCTTCGTGATTTTAGACACCTCTATTAAATCTCCTCTTAGCCTTCTTTGCTCTAAGGAGAACAATCCCAGCTTCTCCGGTCTATCCACATTACTGTAATCCCTCATCCCTGGAACCATTCCAGAAAATCTCTTCTGTACCCTCTCCAAAGCCTTCATGTCCTTCCTAAAGTGTGGTGCCCAGAATTGGACACAATACTCCAGCTGGGGCCAAACTAGTGTTTTATATAGGTTTAGTGTAACTTCCTGGATTTTGTACTCTGTGGCTCTATTTATAAAGCCCAGGATCCCATATGCTTTATTATCTGCTTTGTTAACCCGTTCAAAGATTTGTGCACAAGCAGCTCCAGGTCTCGCACTTGCACCCCCTTTAAAATTGTATCATTTAGCATGTATTGTCTCTCATTCTTCTTACCAAAATGTATCACCTCACTCTTTTCTGCGTTGAATTTCATCTGCCATGTGTCTGCCCATTCCACCAGCATTTCTATGTCCTCATAAAGTCTATTACTAGCTTCCTCACTGTTTGCTACACTTCCAAGTTTTGTGTCATCTGCAAAAACTATAGACCAATTAGCTTAACGTTGGTGGTAGGAAAGATAATGGAATCCTTACTCAAAGATGTAATAGGAAAACATCCAGAAACTGAAAATATCATAAAGAATAGTCAGCATGGATTTCAAAAGGGAAGGTCATGCTTGATCAACCTTATTGAATTCTTTGAAGAATTAACAGGAAGAGTAGACAAGGGTAATGCAGTAGACGTATATTTGAATTTTCAAAAGTCGTTCAATAAGGTACCATATAGTAGACTCATGACGAAGGTCAGAACATGTGGAGTCAGGGGACAAGTAGCTGAATGGAGAGCAAGCTGGCTACAAAATAGAAAACAGAGAGTAGGGGTTAAAGGTAGTTACTCAGACTGGCAAAAGGTGGGAAGTGGTTCCACAAGGATTGTTGCTGGGACCACTGTTGTTCACCATAAACGATCTGGACTCAGGAATCAGAAGTACAATTTCAAAACAGATACACAAATTGATGTAAAAAGACTACTGAGCACTTGGTTTGAGTATAAAACAAGGCTTTAATCAACTGTTTCAAAACCATGAGATTTCTAGTTCCTGGTTACAGAAACATCCTGAGCACGCCCGGGTATTTATACTCCTTGGACGGTGCCACCAGCTGGCCGCCCAGTGTTACTTCATGAGTTATTTCTTCATGAATGATGAGATTCATGACATTCTTCCCGCCTGAAAGATTTGGGAAGTCCGATGACTTCCTTCTAGTGGATTAGGTGGACCACGAATAGGCGCAGTCTTTTAGATCTTCGCTTGTGGCTGGAAGGCACGTCTCCTCGGACCGTGTCTTGGTCCCTAGGTCGCTTGGTCCGTACTGGTAGATCGACGGGACCCGTGTCACCTTGATCGACCTGCGGAAGACTGGGGAGATCGTGACTCCGGGTGCGGGTCCCCACAGGCGCAGAGCTGACATCATCTTGTTTGGCTTCGGGTGGCCATCCCATGGGAAGCGCTCGGCTCCCCGAGTTGATCCGGTGGAGTGGCCGGCAGATCCCTTGGTGTCCCAGGTAGGGTGTCATCCTCAAAGGAGCGCAGAGTGTTGGCATCATTACCATGGGTTCCTCTACTGGTTGGGTCCATGGGACCGGTTGGACAGGGAGCCAGATCGCGGAGTGAAACGATGGACTCCCGGCCATCAGGGTACTGCACATGTGCGTACGTGGGATTTAAGTCTGTTAGTTCCACCTCATCGATGTGGGTATCGTTTTTGGACAATCGGATGAATCTTCGGAGCATCATGGGGCCAGGAGCTACCAACCATGATGGTAGGGATGTCCCATGAGTGGAGCGACGCTGGAACCTGAAGAATCGCTCGTGAGGAGTGACATTGGTGGACGTAGAAAGAAGAGACCCGATGGAATGCAACGCGTCAGGGAGCATAGTTTCCCACTGCTGGTCTGGTAGGTTGCGTGACCTCAGTGCAAGAGGAACAGCATTCCAAATGATAGCGTTGTATCTCTCAACCTGTCCATTACTGATGGGATGATACAGTGTCATTTTACTTGTGGCGATTCCCCGTTGGGAAAGATAACTTTTGAGTTCGCTTGACATGAAGGAGGGACCCCGATCAGAGTGGATGAAATTGGCCGTACCGCAAAGGGAAAAGACTTGATCGAGGCATTTGATCACTGTGGAAGTAAGCATATTGGGACAGGGGAAAGCAAAGGGAAAGCGTGAATATTCGTCCACCATAGTAAGCAAGTAGGTGTTTCGCGTTGAGGAAGGCAATGGCCCTTTAAATTCAATGCTGAGTCGCTGCATAGGCTGCATAGCGTGTATGAGCGAGCCATCCGACGGACGGAAGAATTGCGGTTTTAATTCCGCACAAATTCTACAGGTGGAGCATGTTCTTTTCACATCTTCCGTAGAAAATGGGAGATTTTTAGATCGCACAAAGTGCAACATACGGGTAACGCCAGGATGGCATAAGTCAGTATGAAGATCCGCAAGAGTCGAAGTTGACATGGAAGAGCAGAATGCACGCGTGAGGGTATCCGGGGCTACATTCTCTTTGCCGGGTCGATACTGTATGGTGTAGCCAAAGGTGGCCAATTCCATCCTCCAGAGTTGTATTTTGTTATTCTTGATCTTAGTGCGTTTCCGGTTAGCCAGCGTAAAGGCCACGGAGTGCTGATCAGTTATAAGCGTGAAATGGCGACGAGCAAGAAAATTACTCCATTTACGTACTGCTTCGATGATGGTCGTAGCCTCCTTCTCAACAGGAGGATAATGGAGCTCGCTACCCTGCAAAGTTCTGGACAGAAATGCAATGGGTCGACCACCTTGATTCAAGGTAGCCGAGATCGCCACCTCCGATGCATCGCACTCGACCACGAAAGGAAGATTTTCATCGATGGAACGAAGCGTGGCTTTTTCCAGTTGTCGCTTGTGGAGGTTGAAAGCTGAAATAGCTGTTGCCTTCAATGGAAATGACTTCGCGTGAAGCAGGGGCTGGATCTTGTGTAGGGTTTTTTTTCCTGCTCTCTTGCCCGTTCTGGCCCCCTGCCAGGCTTCGTGCAAGAATTACCCTTGAGTGGTTTGACCCACCCCCCCCCTACGGTTCTAGACCTTGGACTTAGATGCAGAGAACAGTAGTGCAGAGAAGAGGACTCAATAGACCAGGCTGAATAGCACGAAATGGATGCTTTTATTTTTGAACAGTTTGAAGCATTACAAAATACATGTCATAGGCACAGATTAAAGTAACTACAATCATGCACAAATTTATGAACTTGACTCTATGGAAATGGGGAACACACGGCACATCGTAAAAGGGGAAACACATTACGATTTCCCTTAACTCCCTCCCCTATACCTAAACTAAGTTTCGACCTGGGGAACTTGGGATCATGCTCACCACTCTCGAAATCGCGAAAAGGGGTTCGCAGCCTTTTTGACACCGCTTCCCGTCGTCACGTGGATTGGAAGCTTCTGGCGCAGTCGATATTCTCTCCTCCCTCGAGGCGGTGGGGTAGACCCAGCCTCGATGAGCGCTCGTCAAGGTTGAGATCCACTAGGCCTGTCGTGGATTTTTGTTCGTGGAGTAGACCTAGATGCAGGTTATGCACATGGGAGAATCTTGTGGCATCGATCGCCGGTTCTCCAGAGGGTTTCTTCTCCGTCGGCCTGGGTCGTCGATGATCTCCCGACCCCAGTACCCGGGCCACCCTTGTCGTCTTCTCGTCGTGGCCGAGCCTTGTTTGGCTGAACACCGGCCACGTTGTCCTTTTTCCGAAACCGTCCGTCTTTAAAAAGAAAGTTCTTGAAGAAATGGAAGCCTGAAGTCGCCCAACAAGAAGCCGTAGCAGTGAAGAAGTCACTTAGATGGACTTTCAATCCATAGTTATACTCTTTTGGGACAGTCTTATCTCCCGCCAAATCATAGTCCTGTCTTTGTATTAATTTTGGCGGGCAGAAATCTCTGCAGGGGCGCTTTGTCTTGTAACGGAGCCGGTGATAACTTAAACTGGCCTTCCTGGCCGATAATGTCTTTTAATGTCCTTTGCATTGTCACCGCGGCTCGGTTCGCATATTGATCGGTCCGGACATTTTCCTTGATGGCTGCTAAACGGTTTTTCCTTTGTACGATAAATGGGTATAAGTGTTTTTACATTGTCCGCCCATATCTTGATGGGCCCCATCCTGTACTTATAATCCATTGAATATGTATGCTGTTGCTCTGAGTTTCGGTTCCCAGATACTGGCTTTCGCGGGTTTACTGTCTTCAATCCACAAGCCTGTCTAGCTTGCAGTAACAGAAATAAACTGGTTCAGAAACTGATCACGGGGCCTGGCGGCCATTTTGTATGCCCTTTTATCAAAGGTTTTTCTGTGCAAGCTTACTTTGGTCAATAAACAGTCTTATTTTTTTTTTAATCCAGTTTTCTTGCGTGATTTTTGCTGAAAATTTTCGAATCTTACACTTGTCGGAGAAGTGGGGTATTCACTTCGCATAATAGGCGAACATGCCGAGTGCCCGACGAAGAGAGCCGAGATTCGTAGGGGGAGGGAGCTCCTGAAGCGGATGAAGTCACTCCGGATCCAGTTTGATGACACCATTGCCCACCCAGTAGCCAAGGATGTTGACTGATGGTACTGATTTCACAGATTTGGACTCATTTAAGGTTAAGTTGCGACGACGGAGAACGTCAAAAAATTTCTGGAGGTTGGCATCATGCTCCTTCTGGTCATGACCAACAATGGTGATATTATCCAGATATGGAAAAGTGTCCGTTAAGTTCTCCTGTTTGACTAGGCTATCCATTGCCCACTGAAAGACAGCCACCCCATTGGTGACCCCAAATGGAAGGCGACAAAACTGATAAAGCCGACCATTGGCCTCAAAGGCCGTATACTTTTTGTCAGAGTCCTTTAACGGTTCTTGATGGTATGCGCTCTTTAAATCAAAAGTTGAAAATACCTTGTAGTTGGCAAGGTTATTGACCATGTCATCGATGCGTGGTAGTGGGTAGGCATCCAGGTCAGTATACTGGTTAATAGTTTGCGAGTAATCGATGCAAAGACGTTTCTTGTGTTGCTTCAGAGGATTTTTAACAACGACGACTTGAGCCCGCCAGGAAGATGAACATGGCTCAATGATACCGTCAGCTAGAAGGCGAGAGATTTCTGCCTCAATAAATGATAGATCATCTTGGCTGAAACATCATGATTTAGTGACTATGGGCTTACATCAGGGGGAAAGATTGGAAAACAAGGAGGGCTCGTCGAGCGAAGCCGCCGAAAGCGCACAAAACGGTACTTTGGAAATAGTAAGCTCCGGCTTTGACCCTCCAAACTCGAAAGTGAGTCTTTTGTGTTGTTTCTGGAAATCCTGTCCCAGGAGCACATCACTGCATAGGTTTTTGAGCACCCCGAGCCGGGTGGAGAAATAAGTGCGGCCATTGAGAATAAGGTTGACAAGACAAAAGCCAGAAGAGTTGGTGGTCAGTGTCGTCAGAGCCATTGCAATTTCCCTGTCTGAGGGGTAAATACGCAGTTTTAACTTACTGACAGCCCGCTCACTAATGAAGCTGTCAGAGCTGCATGAGTCGATTAGTACACTCAAAATGTGTCCATTTACCGAAACCTTCGTGGCTGCATGGGACAGACTTTGGAGAAAAACAGCTGTGATGGGAGGAGGGGTAGTTTTACCCTTGACAGCTGTAACCTTAGTGGTGGTTCTTGGGGGAGGAGCAGTTTTATAGATTGCAGCTGTAACCTTAGTAGTGGCTCTTGGGGGAGGAGCAATGTTATAGATAGTAGCTGCAAAACTAACAGGGGCTCTCGACCGGTATACCTTAGAAAAGTGGCCTTTCTTACTAACAGAGGCTCTTGACTGGCATACCTTAGAAAAGTGACCTTTCTTACTGCAATGATTGCAGACTGCGTTACGAGCAAGAGAAAATTTCCTATAGTGGAATGCACCTCCACAGAAGAAACACTTCCTTCCAGATTGCCAAGATGCCACTAGGGCAGGGTCGTCATCAGTGAAGGCTTCTAGGGTAGGGTTGTCATCAGCCAGGTTGGAGCCATCATCAGTGAGGGCTTCCGCCTGAGGCCTGTCGAAGGAGTCACTAAAAGTGATAGCAGCAGCCCGTGCACGTGGTGAAAGATAGGTATCTGCATTCCTCTTTGCTAAGTCCAGAGAGCATGCCTGGTCATAGGCAGCCTGTAAATTGAGGGTTTTATTCTCCAACAGACGCTGACGTATGAAGGGAGACGCAATCCCATTAATAAAGGAATCACAAATTAACTTCTCCTGGTGTTGCTCAGCTGTAACAGCTTTAAGATTACAATCCTTGCTGAGCGTGTGAAGTTTCTGAAGGAATTTGTCAAGTGATTCCCCGGGTTGTTGTCGGGTTGTGGCCAGTAGATGCCGAGCAAAAATTTCGTTTGGGGACTTAACATATAGTTGCTGTAATATTTGGATAGCGGTGTCAGAGTCTGCACAGTCTTCGATATAATCAAACACATGAGGGGATACACAATTAGCAAGCATTCGTAACTTGTTAGGAACATTCTCACCACGCACCTCAAGGAAGTTGCTAAAGGTATGATACCAGTGTTTCCATACCTTAGCAGCTGTAAGTGAATTCGGGTCCAGGTCGAGACAGGTGGGTCGGGGTAGTTTCTCCATGATGGATCGATTACTTCATCCGAGTTCCCTTCTACGGTTTGAGTCATAGCCGTCTGTTCCCAAGACCACTCAGAGTGTGGAGCAGGTTCAGTTGATTAAATTTATGTAAAAAGACTACTGAACGCTTGGTTTGAGTATAAAACAAGGCTTTAATCAACGGTTTCACAACCATGAGATTTCTAGTTACATCACTAGTTCCTGGTTACAGAAACATCCTGAGCAAGCTGGGCCCATGCCCGAGTATTTATACTCCTTGGACGGTGCCACCAGCTGGCCGCCCAGTGTTACTTCATGAGTTATTTCTTCATGAATGATGAGATTCATGACACAAATCACAAAAAGTAGCGCCGCAGGTTAATAAGGCCATAAGAAAGCAAACAAAGCACTTGGGTTTATTTCTGGAGAGATAGAATTGAAAAGTAGAGAAGTTATGTTAAACTTGTATAGAACCTTAATTAGACCACACTTAGGGTACTGTGAACAGTTCTGGTCTCCATATTATAAAAAGGACATAGAGGCACTGGAGAAGGTGCAAAAGCGATTTACTAGAATTATATCAGAACTAAGAGGTTATACTTAGCAGGAAAGATTGAACAGGCTGGGGCTCTTTTCTCTAAAAAAAGAGAAGACTGAGGGGTGACCCGATAGAGGTCTTTAAGATTATGAAGAGGTGTGATAGGGTAGGCGTAGAGAAGATGGTTCCACTTGTGGGCGAGACCAAAACTAGGGACCATAAATATAAGATAGTCAGTAATAAATCCAATAGGAAATTCAGGAGAAACTTCTTTACCCAAAGAGTGCTTAGAATGTGGAACTTGCTATCACATGGAGTAGTTGAAGTGAATAGCATTGATGCATATAAGGGGATGCTTGATAAAATATGAGAGAGAAAGAAATAGAAGGATATGTTGATGGAGTTTGCTAAGAAAGGTGGGAGAAGGCTCCTGTGGAGAATAAACAGCAGCATGGATCGGTTGGGCTGAATGGCCTGTTTCTGTGCTGTTAATACTATGTAATAGTTATGGAATTCGATCCCCAAAACACAAGTAAAAGTCCTAGGATATTGTTTAATGAAACCGCTATTTGATTTATTCAGTGCCCCAGATAATACATAACCACCCATTATAAACTAACATTGCCTTCGACTGTGAGCATTGCCACGGGAGATCCACTAGGACTAGAGGGGCCGATAACACTGTCCTGTTATGTGACGGTGGGAGTTTTGATCTTTCGCGAAATATCACCGCCCTCCCAACGCACAGCGCAGGAAGTAAAGGTCCGAGTTATCTGGGGCCAGCCGCTGTTAAAGGGCTGCTGGTCGTCTTAAGGCTTAAATATTAGGAGAGGTGACCAAAAGGTTAAAACAGGTGGGTCTTAATGACGAGAGAGAGGTAGAGATGTGGAGAGGTTTAGGGAGGGAATTCTAGAGCTTAGGGCCTAGACAGCTAAAGGCATGGCTGCCAATGGTGGGGCGAAGAGAGTGGGGATGTGTAAATTACTTTTTACTAGCTTGACCCGGTGTCCTCTAGTTCTACTTCCACAGTTTAATTTGAAGCAATATTCTGGGTTCACTTTTTCTACAACTTACATAATATATCTTACTATAAGATTATCACCTTCCCAGGCTGAATAGCCCAGGTCTCTCCAGTCTCTCCTCATTACTCAGACTCCTTGCACTGTGGAACAGCCTTAACGCGCTTGACTGCTCTGACTCCGGCTCTTGAAAGTCTGTCGTTTCTTGGCAACTGGACTCAGCATGTAAGATGCGGTCTGGGTAATATAGCAGAGGGTGTCAGAGAGTCCAGGTAGTCTGAGAATTAGAAGGCCAGAAGGTGAAAGAGAGAGAGAGAGAGAGAGGATGTTTAAGAGAAATTCTTACCATTCCACTAGCTGAAGTGGTTCAAAAGGTTTAGAAAGAATCACTGGAAGAGAATGAATATTTTTTACAAGGCTTTGCTCACCTTGACTGATGATCTTCAGAGAGTTGTATGTCTGCCAAAACCTGTCAAGTGCACACTGGAGAGGATCTTCCAGAAGATTCTGTGTGGTCAGTAAAGAATATACTATTGAGAACAGATGTTAAAGGCCTCCCAGATGTCACTGATTACAAAAGTAATCATGTTATAAAAAAAAACCATGAGACCATTTCTACTAATTCCTCATTAATCCCATGTAATGGTTCAACTGGATTTAAAACTGTGGCTGTACATGACAGGAAGCTGTGACCCCTTTCCATAAGGGGGAATCAGATTCTCCTGCTTTTTGCCTGCAGTGGTTCGACATGGAATGAGCCCAGGTCAGTCTGAGGTCTGCGTAGATCTATTGGATCTGTTTGAAGCAAAGTTGGTGATCTCATTCAGAGAGGCCACAGGATGCACATGTGGGGAAAAAGGAAAATGCTCGACTGATGTTGGTATCACCCTGACACAAATGAACCATTTTTGGCTGTGATGACTTCTGTTATTAGCTGCTGTCAAGCTGGTCACAGTACCTGTGGGGCTACAACATAGATTCAGTTACAGAAAACACTCATCGCACTCAATACCCAACAGTTCAGGGCTTAGATGGATGGTGGACGAGAGCGTCAATGAGACATGCATCTGGAATTGGTTAGTCCACGGCTGATTGGCCGGCCTAGTGTCTTCTGAAAGGCTACTTGAAACAGGTGATAATTGGATGGTCCCAGTGGCCCTCGGGTGGAACAGGACAGTTTGGTCTCAGGTAGGGAGTCAAGCTATTCAGCTCAAAGGTCAGCGCCCTCTGGATCTTCTTTGAAGTACATATTTGATTGACAGCCGGGGTTGTGTGGGCAAACACCGGCCCAGAAATTCAACGTCCGCCCGAAACGGGCACCAAGTTGGCTCTGCTCACCCGCCTCATGCTGGCTAAGTGCCAAGGCCGAGCAGAGGCTCCAATGGGCACTGGCTGCAGCTCGCCGGTTGTGGGAAGGCGGGTAATCAGCTAGCTCCTACACCGAGTCAGCTAGCAGGTCAGGTCTGGTGAGGAGGGGTGTGGGGGGGCGGTGGGGGTGATAGAATGATCCCGGGGGACAAGCGAGCTGGCAGAGGCTTGGAGTTTGTCTGCGGGTCCAGGAGCAGCATCCCCATTTCACCTGGGTGGTGTATGAAGCAGCCTCCAGTGTCCTCTTTAAGGACCACTAGTCAGGCCGCTCACCACCTGGTACAGCTGAGCGGAGTCTGCACAGCACAAGCTCCGCTCATTTGTACCTGAATTCTGTAATCGGGATCCTACAACTGGCGTAGGACCCCGATTCGCATATTTAAGCCGCCTTACACCTGCTTCAGGAGGCCGTGCTGCGCGCCCATTTACAGGCTCACCTGAATAATACAGCAGGCAGGCCTTGGGCAACAAAGGGGCATTCAATGCTCCTCCCCCCCCAATTCTCATTAATATTAGTTGGGGTGAGCTGCTGCGCCTGTCGCTCCCCGTCTGCTCTCTCAGGTGGATGTATAAGATCCCACGGCACTATTCAAAGAAGAGCAGGGGAGTTCTCCCCGACCGTCTGCTCTTCAGGGGCAAAACGTGAGCTGAATTTCTCCCCCGCCGTTTTGAAATGCGGCAGCACAGGGAATACCCGGCAAGGCTGGGGATGCAGCGGTCCTGCAGAATTTAACGGCAGGACCTCAATATCATTTTTTTTCTTCCGTTTCCCATCCGGCAGCCGGCCAAATGGACAGGCTAGCCGTCTGCCAGGAGAGAAAACCGGCAGCAGGAGGCCACAGCCGGGGATTCTTGGAGACAGACCCTGGCAATCGGGAGGGAGGGAGCTATAGATCGCGGCTTGGGGGTGTGGGCAGTGAGGCCGTCACGGGAGGGTGGGGAGAGAGTGCGAAGGCTTCCTTGAGGGGCTTGTGGGGGGACGCCCTGCAGCTCCTCCTGGCCCACAAGGAGTGCTGAAACAGACACTTACCTTGGGGAGCTGGTAGCCCCCATCTCCCTTTTGCTCCCGTCTCCCTTTCACTGCCGAGATTCCCAACCCCGGAAAACCTGTGCAGCAGCAGTAAATTTTAAATTGGGCTATCAATTGCACTATGGCAGTCTGATTTAAATATCATAATGAAGTGTCAGACGTATAGATGGCAACAGGCGTGTACGCAGTGGGTTCAGGTTGTGTTCCCCGTTTTAACATTTATAATCCTTCCCACACCCCCCAGACACTCTCCCGCTCGTTGTGGGGGGTTTAATATCGAGGCCTTTGAGTCTGATTTTTTCCCCCCACAATGTTCTCCTCTCCTGTCCTGAAGGTTCCAATGCTCACTGGGAAATTATTCCATGTGTTCTGCCCGTCCTAGTGCTTGACCCAAGGGATCCTTCACCATGTGAGTATCGCACACAGTATGGGGAGGGAATCTGGGGGCAGGTTTCTGGCGGTAAAAGGTCAACAGTGGATTCTCTTAAGGGTCACAGCGTCAAATGCAACGCAGAAAATCTGCATCTGAACTGTCCTCCCAAATAAAGCACCAGTCACCTTTATGGCATCGTGCTTGCGGGTTGTCTGATCTGTCGTTGTAAACAGAATCAAGGAGGTGTGGCTGACCATTTCCTAGAATATCCACCCTAAGTAATCACTGCCACGATATAAGTGGAGGTGGGAGCTGCTGGAACTATGCGTGAGGCACACTGAGGAGGCCATTCGACCTCCTGTTACTTTGCCTGCATATCGGTACTTTCGAGGTTCAGTCAGGACCTTCTGCTGTCAGTTTTAGCTCAGCTCAGCTCAAAATCCTGCTTTGTATTGAGGATTCCCAATGGGAATTGCTCTATTCTTATGCTATGGCAGTTAACCCCACCTCCCCCACTCGCTCCAATATGGGGAATGGACTTCCACTAAACAGAGGATTGCTGAATCATAGAATAGTACAGCACAGAAGGAGGCCATTCGGCCCATCGAGTCTGCGCCAGCTCTTTCAAAGAGCAATCCAGTTAGTCCCATCCCCCGCTCTTTCCCCATATTCCTGCAATTTTTTCTCCTTCAAGTATTTATCCAATTCTCTTTTGAAGGCCAGTATTGAGTCTGTATCCATCACACAATGAGGCAGTGAATTCCAAATCCTAACCACTCGTGGCGTAAAAAGTTTTCCCTCATGTCACCTCTGGTTATTTTGCTAATCACCTTAAATCTGTGCCCTCTGGTTATCGACCCTTCAGCCTATGGAAACAATTTCTCTTTATTTACACTATCTAAACCCTTCATGATTTTAAACACCTCTATCAAATCTCCTCTTAGCCTGCTCAGCTCTAAGAAGAACAACCCCAGCTTCTCCAGTCTATCCACGTAACTGTGATCCCTCATCCCTGGAACCGTTCTAGTAAATGAGGTGCCGACCTGGGGAAGCTACAACACAGGACTACATGCATGCTAAACAGCGGAAGCAGCATGCTATAGACAGAATGGTGGTGGAAAATTAAACAACTAACGGGAGGAGGAGGCTCCGTGAATATCCACATCCTCAATGATGGTGGAGCCCAGCACGCGAGTGCAAAAAGACAAGGCTGAAGCGCTTGCAACCAACTTCAGCCAAAAGTGCCGAGTGAATGATCCATATCGGCCTCCTCGTGAAGTCCCCACCATCACAGAAGCCAGTCTTCAGCCAATTCGATTCACTCCACGAGATATCAAGAAACGGCTGAGCACACTGGATACAGCAAAGTCTATGGGCCCCAACAACATCCCGGCTGTCATGCTGAAGACTTGTGCTCCAGAATTAGCTGCGCCTCTAGCCAAGCTGTTCTAGTACAGCTACAACACTGGCATCTACCCGACAATGTGGAAAACTGCCCAGGTATGTCCTGTCCACAAAAAGCAGGACAAATCCAATGCGGCCAATTACCGCCCCCTCAGTCTACTCTCAATCATCACCAAAGTGATGGAAGGTGTCGTCGACAGTGCTGTCAAGCAGCACTTACTCACCAAAAACTGCTCACTAATGCTCAGTTCAGGTTCTGCCAGGACCACTCGGTTCCAGAACTCATTACAGCCTTGGTTCAAACATGGACAAAGGAGCTGAATTCCAGAAGTGAGGTGAGAGTGACTGCCCTTGACATCAAGGCAGCATTTGACTGAGTAGCCCTAGTAAAATTGAAGTCAATGGGAATCAGGGGGAAAACTCCACTGGCTGGAGTCATACTAGCAAAAAGGAAGATAGTTGTGGTGGTTGGCGGTCAATCATCTCAGCTCCAGGACATCGCTGCAGGAGTCCCTCAGGGCAGTGCCCTAGGCCCAACCATCTTCAGCTGCTTCATCAATGACCTTCCCTCCATCATAAGGTCAGAAGTGGGGATGTTCGCTGATGACTGCACAGTGTTCAGTTCCATTTGCAACTCCTCAGATAATGAAGCAGTCCATGCCCATATGCAGCAAGATCTGAATGACATTCAGGCTTGGGCTGATAAGTGGCAGGTAACATTCACGCCACACAAGTGCCAGGCAATGACTATCTCCAACAAGCGAGAGTCTAACCACCTCCACTTGATATTCAACGGCATTACCATCGCTGAATCCCCCACCATCAACATCCTGGGGGGGTCATCATTAACCAGAAACTTAACTGGCCCAGCCACATAAATACTGTGGCAACAAGAGCGGGTCAGAGGCTGGGTATTCTGCGGCGAGTGTCTTACCTCCTGACTCCCCAAAGCCTTTCCACCATCTACAAGGCACAAGTCAGGAGTGTGATGGAATACTCTCCACTTGCCTGGATGAGTGCAGCTCCAACAACACTCAAGAAGCTCGACACCATCCAGGACAAAGCAGCCCACTTGATTGCCACCCCATTCACCACCTTAAACATTCACTCCCTCCACCACCTGCGCACTGTGGCTACAGTGTGTACCATCTACAAGATGCACTGCGGCAACTTGCCAAGGCTTCTTTGACAGCACCTTCCAAACCCGCGATCTCTACCACCTAGAAGGACAGGGGCAGCAGGCGCATGGGGACATCATCACCTGCAAGTTTCACTTCAAGTTACACACCATCCTGGCCTGAAAATATATCGTCGTTCCTTCATCGTCGCTGGGTCAAAATCCTGGAACTCCCTCCCTAACAGCACTGTGGGAGTACCTTCACCACAAGAACTGCAGCGGTTCAAGAATGTGGTTCACCACCACCTTCTCAAGGGCAATTAGGGATGGGCAATAAATGCTGGCCTCAAAAAAAAAAAAAAAATGCTGGCCTTGCCAGCAACGCCCACATCCCATGAACGAAAAAAAAATAAATCTCTTCTGTACCCTCTCCAAAGCCTTCACGTCCTTCCTTAAGTGCGGTGCCCATAATTGGATGCAATACTCTAGCTGGGGCGGAACTAGTATTTTATATAGTTTTAGCATAAGCTCCTGGCTTTTGTACTCTATGCCACTATTTATAAAGCCCAGGATCCCATATGCTTTATTAACTGCTTTGATAACCTGTCCTGCCTCCCTCAAAGATTTGTGCACAAACACCCCCAGGTCTCTCTGTTCTTGCAGCCCCTTTAAAATTGTATAATTTAGCATGTATTGTCTCTCCTCAGTCTTCCTACCAGTCGAGGAATTCCTCTGAGATGGAACTTCCTTTCATTATTGAGATGCCCAGGAGCAGGGGCACCACCAAGGGTAGAAAGAGTAAAGAAAAGAGGAGGTAAATCAAGAAGCAATGATTGGATGACACCAAGCTTGGGTTTTTAAACACCTGGGGGGATTATTTAAGCAGGGATCTTCCTGATCGTCCACCATACCCTCGGTGAAATATCCGTGCAAACCCTGCAGAAATGGTGTAACCGGTCAATTGTCTCATTGTTGTTTGTGGGATCTTGCTGTGCACAAAATAGCTACTGCATTCGCAGTATTGCAAAGTCATTCATTGAAGTGCTTTGAGGTGTTTCTGAGAGATGTGACGAGGTGCGATATAACTACAACTCTGTCTTTCCAGCATTATCTGTTACTTTTTATCGCTGAATTGAACCTTTCTGATAAAGGGAACATGGACTTCGGTTCATATTTTAGAAGAGTAATTCTTGCCAAGTGTTAGAGAGCGATAAATTCTAAGAGAGAGCTCATTATTTAGAGCCCGAGAGTGTCAGCCACTAAGATCCAGAGACAAGAGTTTGCTGTAAGTAGGTTAATGCCAAACAGTTGCGTTTGGAATGAGCTTTCTGAGAATACGGAAGAATTGTTGGCTCTTCGCACAGCAGAAATCCAGGCACCGAGTTTAGCACGTTCTATTCACACTGCACAAGGTTTTTCCAGCCAGGTGTTCACACGGGCTATGAATTCAGATAGGCCAAGGACCCAAAACACACAAAACTATCACGTGACGCTGTGGGCCGGGATAGCGGAAATATAAGCTTCACCCTACTCCCCCCCTGCCGCCCCCAGTAGTGACCAACATTCCTCACCACAAAACAACAGGAACATTTAACGTATCAACAAATAAACCTACAGAAAGATAGAAAGGAAGAAAGGATTGATCTTGCATTTATATAGTGCCTTTCACGACCTCAGGACGTCATAAAGCACTTTACAGCCAATGAAGTACTTTTTGAAGTGTAGCCATTGTTGTAGTAGGAAATGCGGCAGCCAATTTGTGCACAGCAAGCTCCCGCAAACAGCAATGAGATAATGACTAGATAATCTGTTACTTTAGTGACCTTGGTTGAGAGATAAATATTAGCCACAACATCGGGGAGCTCTCCCCTGCTCTTCTTCGAATAGTGCCGTGGGATCTTTTATGTCCTCCTGAGAGGGCAGGCGGGGTGCGACAGGTGACGGCAGTTCGCCCCAATTAATATGAATGAGGCCCGAGGCCTAATTTCAGGTCTCCCAGTTTGGATGCTTCAGTGAGCTTATAGCCCTTACTGTCAGTGGAAAATTACTTCTACGTTGCCAGATTTTCAAGTAATATATCACAATTAATCAACGGTGCTGATTGAGTGACAGGTTATGATTTATTATCCTTTAAATGGTAATTAAACTGACTTTCTACTTAATTTGATGTTACTTTGTAGTTATTTATATCCAGCGATAAATAGGACACCTGCACTGGGAAATGAGTGGAACATTTTGCAGGAGTGGCAGTCCTTGGTGTAGTCAATGGGAGGAGGGTTAATGAGGCAGATGTCACCTCATTCGCACATCCCATTAAATTTCTCTCTGACCGATTTTCTGGCTATGTGGATCCTGCCCCTCTTTCGAATTTATGGATCTTCCTGTGCTCACATTGGCTGTCATGCTTTGCTACCTAATCGTGACTTTGGCTGTAATCTATAGGTTGTGTTAGGCACAATAATAATGCAAATCCTTCCTTTTCTCCTTCCTGCCTTCCTTTCTCCCTTCCTTCATTATGTTCTTCCTTCCTTCCTTAACAAGATCTTCGGAATCATGATGAAGCTTCAATCATTAACAAGCCATGAATGATAATTTTCCCCTCTCCTTCTGTGCTCTCTTCACACCCATTTAACTGGCCATTCATTTCATTGCCTGTTGGTGGGAGCTTACTGTGCTTAAAATGGCATTTTCTGACTTTGTACTTCAAAATAATCCATGGGGGTTTTTTTTTTTAACTTATTCATTCCTGGGATGTAAACATCACTGGCAAGACCAGCATTTATTGCCCATCCCTAACTGCCCTTGAGAAGATGGTGGTCAGCCACTTTCTTGACCCGCTGCAGTCTGTGTCGTGAAGGTACTCCCACAGTGCTGTTAGGGAGGGAGTTCCAGGAGTTTGACCCAGCGACGATGAAGGAACGGCAATATATTTCCAAGTCAGGATGGTGTGTGATTTGGAGGGGAACTTGGAGGTGATGGTGTTCCCATGCGCCTGCTGTCTGTGAACTTCCAGGTGGTAGAGGTCGCAGGTTTGGAAGGCACTGTCGAAGAAGCCTTGTTGAGTTGCTGCAGTGCATCTTGTAGATGGTACACACTGCAGCCTCGGTACGCCGGTGGTGCAGAGAGTGAATGTTTAAGGTGGTAGATGGGGTGGCAATCAAACGGCTGCTTTGTCCTGGACGGTGTCAAGCTTCTTGAGTGTTGTTGGAGCTGCATTCATCCAGGCAAGTGGATCGTATTCCATCACACTCCTGACTTGTGCCTTGTAGATGGTGGAAAGGCTTTGGGGAGTCAGGAGAGGAGACACTTGCCGCAGAATACCCAGCCTCTGACCTGCTGTTGTAGCCACAGTATCTATGTGGCTGGGCCAGTTAAGTTTCTGGTCAATGGTGACCACCAGGATATTGATGGTGGGGGATTCGGCGATGGTAATGTCATTGAATGTCAAGGGGCGGTGGTTAGATTCTCTCTTGTTCGAGATAGTCATTGCCTGGTACTCATCAGCCCAAGCTTGAATGTCGCCCAGGTCTTGTTGCATGCGGGCACTGACTGGTTCATTATCTGAAGAATTGCGAATGGAACTTAACACTATGCAATCATCAGCGAACATCCTCACTTCTGACCTTATGATGGAGGGAAGGTCATTGATGAAGCAGCTGAAAATAGTTGGGCTTAGGACACTACCCTGAGGAACTCCTGCAGCGATGTCCTGGGGCTGAGACCATTTTCCTTTAAGCTAGGTATGACTCCAGCCAGTAGAGAGTTTTCCCTCTCATCCCCATTTACTTCAATGGAAATCAATTAATGTCATTTTAACCTAACCCACCCAGCAGGAAACTGAGGAGCTCAGACTGGACGCCTGTTTTACATTCCAGAGAGTAAAACCGGGCGGGATGTAAAGGGGTGGCTGATCCAATCCCATTAATTTCACACCGGGCGGGTTAGGTTACAATTACCTCAACTGTACGTGAATGCTTGTGAGAGACATCTTGAGGTGCAACTAAAACGCAAGTTCTCTTTTTATATAAACTCAGAGTAAAACTAAGATTTGCAGTCATAACAGAAGTGAAGTCTGGAACAGTTCTTGCTCACTCATTTCTTCACATGTACTTTTTCTTTAACATTAACACCCAGAGCAAAATCGAAGCAACATTGGGTGCAGCTAACTCCAGAAACCTGGGAACCTTCGTAAACTCAATGATCAACATGTCCAAGCAACATAGGACAGCAATCAGCAAAACCAATACCATGATCAACTACTGTACATAACTGAAGCAGTAGAGTACAAATCAGAGGAAGATAGCAACAAGAGGAGGCCATTCAGCTCCTCGAGCCTGTTCTGCCATTCAGTTAGATCCTGCCTGATCTGTACCTCAGCTCCATTTACCCGCCGTTGATCCATATCCTTCGAGACCCTTACCCATCAAAAATCTATCGGTCTCAGTCTTGAAAGCTCCAATTGAACCCAGTATTCCTGCCTTTTGGGGGAGAGTGTTCCAGATTTGCAACACCCATCGTGTGAAAATGTGTTCTCGTTCCTCCTGAGCTCCAAATCTCCTTGACCTGCCCAACCGACTTCCTGCCGTAGCCTCACTGTGTTGAAACCAAAGGGTAGATTTTTGAGTCCCCACGCTCGCCACAAACAGGGTGGTAACGGGGCGAAAATGGCGGGGTTCGCTCAACACCTACCACTGGCTGGAGCGCTCTTCTGAGTCAGGCCCGTTTTGGGAGCCGAAGACGTACATAGGACCCCGACTGCCATTTTAGGAGAGTAGCAGGCAGAGTGAGGGCCGTCCCAAGCTCTGCCTGGGATCAGCCCATGGTACATGCGCGCTTCTCCGGGTTCCACAAAAGCAGCCTGCACCTCTGCCGCTCTGGGACCAGACCCCCCTCCCCAAATGGAACTAGCACCCGCCCCGAGCTTCTTTCTTCCTATATTGCGGCGGTCCACAGTCAGTGGGCTGGGCCTGGGACATTCGATATGCACTCTCCGCCCATTGGCCTGGTGCTAATGAGGCCGAATACCCAAAAGGCACCGTGCCATCAACAGCTTACATTTATATAGTGGCCTAGAAATTCAGTAGCGTTCGCCAGCCGTTAACGCCTTAAGAGGGGTAGATTTCCAGCGCTAGGCACTTAGCGCCCGGGCGCAGTCCGATCTGCACCTACGCCCAACTTCAGTTGACATTTAGCGCCGGCGCAAAGTGTTTGCGCCCGCTCAGCTGCGCACGCAGCTTATGACATCATTTCGTCGTGCAACGCTGTTTGTGCGCCCCAAACCGGAAATTCAGTGGCGCCCGCCCAATGTGGGCGTGGCGCTGTTAAGAACTGTGAACTGGAACGCAGCAGAGGCCCTGCGGGCCTCGGGGAGCACTAATTAAAGGGCACTTAGACTGAACTATAAAGGCCAGCCATTTTGCTGCAATGACTTTAGTGCTTTGGATTTCTGGACAGAGACCAAGGAACAAACCTTACTGATTTGGGACAACATAGGAGAGGTATTTTTGGCTTCTGGCCAGAGCTTGGAAATTAGACTCATTGTGATTTCACTGTTTGCAAGTTTATTATGGGGGCTGCATGGGGTTCCAACCCTCAGTTCCAGCATTATGTGCGAAGGGCTCGCAGACGCTGTGTGAGAGGGGCAGCCATGCCTAGACGCAGAGGGGCCATCAGGCGTCGGCAACGTAGGCCTTACCCACTCAGGGAATACCGGCAGCAGGTGTCCTATCTCACCATGACTGCCGCGCATTGTGTTAAGAGGCTGTGCTTCAGAAGGGAGGTGGTTGCAGAGATCTGCCAGCTGCTTCACAGAGATCTGCGTCCACAGCTGATGTGCAGGACATCTCTGTCGGTGGAAGTGAAGGTCACGGTGGCTCTGAACTTTTATGCAAGCGGCTCCTTCCAAGCCGCTGCTGGGGACATAGCGAACATCTCCCAGTTCGCCGTGCATCGCTGCATCCGGCAGGTCACCGATGCCCTTTTCGCAAGGAGACACCAATTCATCTCCTTCCCCATGACCCTAGAGAGGCAGGAGCAGCGTGCAGTCGGATTTGCCAGGATCGCCGACTTCCCCATGGTGCAGGGCGCCATTGACTGCACGCATGTGGCTATGCGGGCACCTACCGACAATGCCGAGGATTACCGCAACCGGAAGGGCTACCATTCCCTCAATGTACAGCTGGTGTGTGACCACAGGCAGTGCATCCTAGCTGTCAATGCCCGCTTTCCAGGAAGCAGCTACGATGCATTTATCCTGCGCCAGACTACTGTGGCTGACATGTTCGAGGCACAGCCTCCACCAAGGGGATGGCTTATTGGGGACAAGGGCTACCCTTTGTGTACATGGCTCATGACCCCGCTCCGCGCGCCCAGGACCCCTGCGGAGGAGGCATACAACGAAAGCCATCAAGCCACAAGGAACATCATAGAGCAAACGATTGGCGTCCTCAAGCAACGGTTCCGCTGCCTGGATCGTTCCGGCGGATCTCTGCAGTATTCGCCGGATAGAGTCTCCCAGTTCGTCGTCGTTTGCTGCATGCTGCACAACCTGGCTATCCACAGGACTCAGGCACTGCCACCTCGCGTTGGACCACCACCTCAGGAGGACGAGCAGGAGGACCATGAGGAGGAGGAGGAGGAGGAGGAGTACCAGCCCAGGAGGGAGCCACAAGGTCCAAGTGCCGTCCGCCGGCGGCTTATTGAACGACACTTCTCGGCCCCCTGTCAGGGAATGGCTTGTGGCAATGAACGCACCTGAATGCAGCCGCTCCGCAAGCCCTCAGCCAGTTAACGCAACAACCACTTGAAACATGACACCTGGACAAGCTGAATAAATAAAAAGCTTTATTTAACAAACTCAGGGCCCTTCCCACATGAAACAGAAAAACAGACAAGACCCCCAAAAAACAGTCAAAAACATATCTCACTCCCACAACCTGGGGAGGAATAACAAAAATTGTCCTTCCAATTGGCCTTCATCCTCGGCCTTACCAAAATAAGCCCCCCCCTTCCAGAACACAAACACCCCCATATAAAAAAACATTTGCCTTCATCTTCAGCCTTACCAAAATAAGCCCCCCCCCTCCAGAACACAAACACCCCCATATAAAAAAAACAGTTGGCAACACACTCTACTTGGTGTGCCGAGAGGGCGAGTCCTTGTGCAGGCTTCTCCGGCCCCTGCCCGACCTGTTGCTCTGCCTCAACCTGGGCCCTGTGGGTGTTGCAAGGCTGGGGGAAGGCTCCAGAGGGGCACAATGCGTGACGGCAGATGCCCTTGGGGGTCGGCCTAGACGAGGTCCGGCCCTGGAGGGGCAGGCTGCTGACTGCTGCAGCTGTGGCTGGCCAGCATCAGTCTCTCCAGCAGCTCGTTGCACCTTGGCTGGGGGAGTGGCAGTGGCAGCTGCAGCAATGGGGGCAAGCTGGCTGATGCCAGGTGCTCGCTGGTCGCCAGAGACACTGGCACTCGGCCGGCCTGGCACTGCAGCAAGCGCTGCAATCTGGTGAAGGCCAGACCGCGGTGCTGCAGCAGGGCGGCGGGTGCCCTGGCGATGCTTCCGTGACACAGCGAGTGTGGCAGAAGTGAGTGCGCGAACTGCCCTGGTCTGTGCCCGCATCAGATCAGCCAGTGTCTGGACGGCACCACTCATGAACTCGCGACTCGCGTCCTGTGCTGCCGCAAGTTGCTCGACACCCCTGGCCTGTGCTGCCGCGAGTTGCTCGACACCCCTGGCCTGTGAGTCCCCGAAATTGGCCACACTATGAGCCAGGGACTCAATGGCCTGAGGCAACTGTCCCACAACCCCCATGAACTCGTTGTGGCGCCGCTCCGAGGCCGCGGACATTTCATCAAGGAGGCGCACCTCCTGGGCGAGGACCGTCTCCGGACTGGAGGGCGGACTCTCCCTCTGGGGAGAAGGCCGCCGAGCTGCCCGACCCTTCCCGCGTGCCTGGACGCCACTGGGCCCAGCAACTGCCCTCCCCTGCAACACTTGCCCCCTCTGGGGAGAAGGCCGCCGTGCTGCCCGACCCTTCCCGCGTGCCTGGACGCCACTGGGCCCAGGAGCTACACCCCCCTGCAACACTTCCCCCCTGGCTCTCCTGCAGGCAAGACGTGTCCCCTCCATTGCCATCCCCTGGCGCGGATGAGGGTTCCCCCGATGTGCCGCCTTCCTCTTGGTCCTCGTCGTCCTCCTCTTCCGAGGGACTGGCACTCTCAGCTTCAGGGACCTCCTCCTCACCAGCTGAAAGCAGGAAGGCACAAGAGTAGCTTTAGAGTGAGGACAGGGCGTCAGCGAGGGAGGCATGAGTGGTGCCATTATGCGCATTGGTGGGACAGTGGCAAAGGATGTAGATCTGAAGCGCAAGGGGAACCAGAGAGGTCCAAACGGTCATGTCCTTACCATTGGGTCCCAGCACAGGGTCGGCATCTCCAATAGCAACGGGGCCAATCACCCGGCCACGCACGAGTCGAGCCACGCTCTCCTCCAGCTGACTGAGCTGCTGGAACTGGGGACGGCCTCCCCCGGTGACAGTCTGGCTCTTCAAATTCCGCGCCAGCTTGGCCTGCAAGAGAAAGGACGGCCTCTAAGTACAGTGTGGTGCCCTGTTGTTGTGTGCACTGCCTCCCATGGTCGAATAGCTTGGCCAGTGTGTTAAGTGCAGAGAGTGCTATTGATGATCATGCCAGTGCCATAGCTGCAGGAGGAGGGCTGGCCATTAGGCCTTTGAGGTCCCTTTGCCCATAATGTGAGGTGCACATGCAAGGATGAGGAGGACACTGGAAAGGGTACTCACCCTGACCAACCGACTGAGGTCGTTGTACTTCTTGCGGCATTGGTCAGCAGTCCTGGGGACATCGCTGTTGGCTGACACCCTCAGGGCGATTTCCCTCCAGGCTCTCCTGTACTGCCTCCTGGGAGCCTTCTTGCCACTGTCCGGGCACAAGATCTCTCTGTTCTTTTCCAACCCCCTAAGCAGCACCCTCAAAGCATGCTCTGAGAAGTGCTGCGCTTGTTCACGGGCCTTCTGCATGGCTTCAGGCGCTATTTGGGTCCACCAGCAGTGTTCAGGCCTAGCTGCAGGGCTCCACTATCCAGGGCGTGGCTGCAGACAAAGTCGACCCTTCCCCCTTTAAGAGCTGGCCGGCGTCAGGGTGTCTGCTGTCAATCAAAACATGACCGCACCTGCGCTGCGCCCGGCCTCGGCGTTATCAGTCCGCACCGCCGGCTTAGCGCCTAAAGATAGGAGTGCAACGCCAGTTTCAGCGCTCGCCCAAACTCCTTGGCCAAAGCTACTGAATTTCGGCGAAGTGGCCTCCACTTTCCGGCGGGCGCTAACTTTAGCGCCCGCCCGACTTTACCGCCCCAAAAGTGGCTATACTGAATTTCTAGGCCAGTGCCTTTAATGCAGTAAAACCTCCCAAGGCGCTTCGCAGGAGCATTATCAAAGAAAAATTTGACACTAAGCCACATGAAGAGAGAGTAGGACAGGTAATCAAAACCTTGGTCAAAGAGTTAGGTTTTAAGGAGCATCATAAAGGAGGAGAGCGAGCCTGATAGTTAAAATCTACACCTAAGCTTCGGGTTAATGGTAGTTTTGGTGATTATTGTAACATTTGCATACTGAATTATCATTGGCCCGCAGGCATCTGTAAGGAATGCCTATTATATTCACGTGATCACATGCTGAGTTGTCATTGGCCTGCAGGCATCTGTAAGGACTGCTATTGTTTCGAAGACCCAGGGGTCCTGACTCCATCTTGTCTCCACTGTACTGCTGTGAGTAAGAGCAGACCTGATGCTTCATTAAAAGAGTTTAAACTGTAATACTCCGTTGTCCTGCAATTTATTATTTTTGTACAAAGTGTGCAAAACAAGACATGGTGTCAGAAGTGGGATTTGAAATGGACATCGTTGGAGCTCCCTTACCTCGAATGAATTGGGAATCTTTGAACTTACATAGAGAATGGTGCAAGTTCAAGCAACACGTGGAGTTGATGCTTTCGGGTCCATTGAAAAGCAAAGGGGAGGAAGAAAGATGCAGCTAGCTACTCCTGTGGATCGGAGAAAAAGGGAGAGACATTTTTAACACATGGTCCCTCACCGCGGATGAAGCAAAGGTACTGAAAAGTTATTTTGATCGTTTTGAAGCATATGTGATGCCCAAGACAAATACGATATTCGCCAGGTACAAGTTTCAGGAGAAAGTACAAGGAGCTAGTGAGTCATTTGAACAGTTCGTGACTGAGTTAAAACTGCTGGTAAAAGACTGTGTATATGCAGATAAAGATGAGATGGTCAGAGACCGCATCGTGTTTGGAATACATTCAGCTAAAGTGAGAGAGAAACTTTTGAATGTTGGGTCTGGGCTAATGCTGGACAAAGCTATGGACATAGCTAGATCGCACGAGATAGCCCAAGCACAGTTGAAAACCATAACCGGCGCCACGAGCAGCTCGAGTGAACAGACAGTGCACGCAGTTAATAGACACACACCAAAGCATACCGCCCAGAGAGTGTGTTTCAGAACAGAAAGAACAGCGAGAGTTCTAAAAATGGGCGACACAGACATAAAACGCTTCAAAAACTGTGGGTATTGTGGAAACAAGGTGCACGGAGAAAAGGTGCAATGCCCTGCCAAAGGAAGGCAATGTGCTACATGTGGTAAATGGAACCACTTTGCTAAAGTTTGCAAGACTGTTTTTGGAATAGCAGTACACACAGTGAGTGACAGCCAAATGCCAGATAGAGAGCCAAATGCAGAGGAACTGTTTATTGATTCTGTGTCACAGAAAAAACAGATTTCAGGGACTGAGCAAGCCTATGCCGATATTGAGATAGGAAAACAGGGCAAAGAGCTTAAGTTTAAACTAGACACTGGATCTCAGGTTAATGTAATTCCTCTGAGTGAGTATCACAGCTTGAAGGATGAGTGTGAGCTGCAGCCCACCTCACGCAGACTGACCGGCTATGGGGGTGAGCAGCTCATTGTAAAAGGCACATGTGTGATGAAATGCAAGTACAAAGAAAGCGACATGATGTTGAACTTTTACATTGTTGACACTCGAGCACCTCCAGTGCTAGGTCTAAAGGCATGTTTAGACATGGACCTCATCAAGCTAGTACTGTCATTGACAGCACCAGTTGATAAGCAGACAGTCATGGAGGAGTTTGCTGATGTTTTCAAAGGAATCAGACTATTCCCAGGTGAATGCACTATTCACCTTGACCCAGCAACAACCCCTGTGGTTTGCCCACCAAGAAGGATACCCCTTGCTCTACGTGGTCGCCTGAAGGAGGAGCTGCAGAGCATGGAGAATACAGAAATCATCGTCTGGGAAACAGAACCGACAGAGTGGGTCAACGCGTTAGTGGTGGTTGAAAAACCATGTACAGGCAAGCTCAGAGTCTGTCTCGACCCCAGAGGTTTGAACAAGGCTATCAAACGCCCTCACTACCCTCTACCAACACTAGATGACATCACACCCAAGCTAGTGGGAGCACGTTACTTCAGTGTAATGGACGCACGATCAGGATACTGGACTATCAAGCTCACGGAAGAGTCATCTAAGCTAACAACGTTCAACACACCATTTGAATGCTACTGATTTCTGCGTTTACCATTTGGTTTTATCTCAGCTCAGGATGAATTCCAGCGGAAGATCGACGAAACCTATGAAGGCCTCGACGGAGTAGTCGCAATCGTAGATGGCATCCTCATCTATGGCAGGAATAGAGAGGAACACAACAGGAACCTCCGTGCGATGCTACAAAGATCATGGGAGAAAGGTATCAGGCTCAACCCCGAGAAAAGCATAATCGGATCCACTGAGATCAGTTATTTTGGGCATAGCCTCTCAACTGATGGCATTAAGCCGGATCCAGAGAAAATCTCCGCCATCAAGAAGATGGAGCCGCCGAAGAACCGCGCAGAGCTAGAGACAGTACTAGGCATGGTTAACTACTTAGTCAAGTTTGCCCCGAGCCTCTCCGAAATCAACGCACCCATGCGTCAGTTGCTCAAACAATCCAATGAGTTCCTGTGGGACAAACAACATGACACAGCATTTCAGAAAATGAAAGACCTAATCGCCAGAGAACCAGGACCAGTTCTTGCCTACTTCAACCCAAACAAAGAGCTCAGACTACAAGTGGACGCGTCAAAGTATGGACTAGGCGCAGTATTACTGCAAGAAGGAAAGCCCATCAGCTACGCTTCCAGATCTCTCACAGACAGTGAAATCAACTATGCTCAAATCGAGAAAGAGCTATATGCAATTCTGTTTGGATGTAAGCGTTTCCACCAGTACGTCTATGGCCGACAAGTCATTGTGGAATCCGACCACAAGCCCCTCGAGTCAATTATGAGGAAACCACTAGCCGCAGCCCCACCAAGGCTACAGAGAATGATCCTTCAGCTACAGAAGTACGACTTCACAATCATTCACCGTCCAGACAAAGACATTCCTGTCACAGACATGCTCTCCAAAAAGTCTCTTAGCTACCAGGACAGCAGCCTCAGTGAAGGCATGGATGTGCAGGTGCACATGGTGTACAACAGCTTACCTGTGAGTGACTCAAAACTGAAGTAGATCCGAGCAGGAAGAGAGAAAGATGCACAACTCACACTGCTGAGAAAAGTCATACATGAAGGATGGCCTGAGGAAAGGAGGAAATGCCCTCAGAGCATATCTGAATTCTGGAACCACAGAGACGAACTGTCACAAATCAACGGAATCATCTTCAAAGGGGAGAAAATCATCATTCCTACCAGTCTCAGAGAAGAGATGTTGACAAAAATTCATGCTGGACATATGGGCATGGAAAAATGCAAACAAAGAGCACGTGACATTATGTTTTGGCCCAGAATGTGCAAACACATTGAGGACATTGTCGGAAAATGTTCCATTTGTCTAGAACGCCACCCATCAAATGTCAAAGAGCCCATGATACCTCACCGTATCCCAGACAGGCCCTGGCAGGTCGTCAGCCGCAAGCAAGTGCTTGCAAAACATGTACAGAGACAGCAACACCAAAAGAGATACTATGACAGGTCAACTAGACTACTGCCACCGCTGCAGAATGGAGAATCTGTCAGAATCCAGGAGCATGACTACTGGAAGCCAGCAGTCATCATCCAGCCAGCTGACACTGAGCGATCGTATCACGTCCGCACCCCAGAAGGACAGGTGTACCGCCGCAATCGTAGGCACCTCCTGAACACCAAGGAACAACACCGTCATTCCGACGAGAGGATCAGTGCAACAGAGTGTGATGAACAGAGCAATACACAAAACACATCATACTTACCTGAACCTAAACCTGAACCTGATTTGTTGACTGATTCAGGAGCATGCTCAGTTCCATACCACACAAGGTCAGGACGAGAGGTCAAGCCTAGAGTTATCCTTGACTTGTGAACTGTCAAAGGGTGTAGGCGGATCACTGCCCTAAAAAAAACTGTACATCATTATTGAAACATTGAGATGTTTTCAATGCTAGTTAAATGTTGAGTTTACTTATAAGTTGATGCTACTGAGAAAATTATGTAGAAGAAAGGTTCAAAAGCAATGCATAACATTTTTCTTTTAAAAGAAAGGGGATGTAACATTTGCATACTGAATTATCATTGGCACGCAGGCATCTGTAAGGAATACCTATTATATTCACGTGATCACATGCTGAGTTGTCATTGGCCTGCAGGCATCTGTAAGGACTGCTATTGTTTAGAAGACCCAGGGGTCCTGACTCCATCTTGTCTCCACTGTATTGCTGTGAGTAAGAGCAGACCTGATGATTCATTAAACGAGTTTAAACGAATACTCCGTTGTCCTGCAATTTATTATTTTTGTACAAAGTGTGCAAAACAAGACAATTATATTATAATTGCAAAATACTGCGGATGCTGGAAATCTGAAATAACAACAGAAAATGCTGGAAATACTCAACAGGCCAGGCAGCATCCGTGGAGAGAGAAACAGAGTTAACGTTTCAGGTCTGGGACCCTTCATCAGAACTGGAAAAAGCTGGAGATGTAACAGATATTAAGCAGATGCAGAGACGGGGGGGGGAGGGTTAGGAGGGGAGGAAGGAATTGAAAGAACATACTGTACTTTTGTAAGAGGCAGGAAAGATAAAATGTTGCAAATGGGAATGGCAAAAATCATACTGCATGAAAAATGGGGGCAGGGATAATTATATGAAATTGTTGAACTCAATGTTGAGTCCGGCAGGCTGCAAAGTGCCCAATCGAAAGATGAGGTGCTGTTCCTCGAGCTTACGTTGAGCTTCATTGGAACAATGCAATAGCCCGAGGACAGAGAGATCAGAGTGGGAGTGAAGCGGTGAATTAAAGTGACAGGCGACCAGAAGCTCAGGGTCACCCGTACGGACTGAACAGAGGTGTTCCGCAAAGCGGTCGCCCAATCTGCGTTTGGTCTCCCAATGTAGAGGAGACCGCATCGTGAGCAGCAAATACAGTATGTTAAATTGCAAGAAGTACAAGTAAATCGCTGTTTCACCTGGAAGGGGTGTTTGGGGCCCTGGACAGTGGGAAGGGAGGAGGTAAAAGGGCATGTGTTGCATCTCCTGCGCTTGCACGGGAAGGTGCCAGGTGAAGGAGCAGGGCTGTTGGGGGTGATTGAGGAGTGGACCAGGGTGTCGCGGAGGGAGTGGTCCCTTCGGAATGCTGAAAGGGGAGGTGAGGGGAAGCTGTGTTTGGTGGTGGGATCACGTTGGAGGTGGCGGAAATGGCGGAGGATGATCCGTTGAACGTGGAGGCTGGTGGGGTGAAAGGTGAGGACAAGAGGAACCCTATCATGGTTCTGGAAGGGAGGGGCAGGGGTGAGAGCAGAAATGTGGGAAATAGAACGGACACGGTCAAGGGCCGTATCAACCACGGTAGAGGGGAATCCTCGGTTGAGGAAAAAGGAAGACATGTCAGAAGCACGAGTATGGAAGGTGGCATCGTCAGAACAGATGCAGCGGAGACAGAGAAACTGGGAGAATGGAATAGAGTCCTTACAGGAAGTGGGGTGGGAGGAAGCGTAGTCCAGGTAGCTGTGGGAGTCGGTGGGCTTGTAGTGGATGTTTGTTGAAAGCCGATCGCCAGAAATGGAGACAGAGAAGTCAAGGAAGGGAAGGGAAGAGTCGGAGATGGACCATGTGAAGGTGAGGGAAGGGTGGAAATTGGAAGTAAAGTGAATGAACTTATCTAGTTCAGGGCGAGAGCAAGAAATGGCACCAATACAGTCATCGATGTAACGGAAAAAGAGGTGAGGGAGGGGACCTGAGTAGGACTGGAACAAAGAATGTTCCACATATCCCATGAACAGGCAGGCATAGCTAGGGCCCATGCGGGCTCCCATAGCAACACCTTTAATTTGGAAGAAGTGAGTGGAGTCAAAGGAGAAGTTGTTCAATGTGAGAACAAGTTCAGCCAGGCGGAGGAGGGTGGTGGTGGATGGGGACTGGTTGGGCCTCTGTTCAAGGAAGAAACGGAGTGCCCGAAGGCCGTCCTGATGGGGGATGGAGGTGTAGAGGGATTGGATGTCCATAGTGAAAAGGAGACAGTTGGGGCCAGGAAACTGGAAACTGTTAAAGTGACGGAGGGCGTCGGAAGAGTCGCAGATGTAGGTGGGAAGAGACTGGACAAGGGGAGAAAAAATAGAGTCGAGATAGGAAGAGATAAGTTCCGTGGGGCAAGAACAGGCTGAAACGATGGGTCTACCAGGGCAGTCCTGTTTGTGGATCTTGGGAAGGAGGTAGAAGCGGGCTGTGCAGGGTTGGGGGCCTATGAGGTTGGCGGCCATGGAGGGAAGATCTCCAGAGGAGATGAGGTCAGTGACACACTTGGAAACAATAGCTTGATGTTTGCTAGTGGGGTCATGGTCCAGGCGGAGGTAGGAGGAGGTGTTGAAGAGTTGGCGTTCAGCTTCTGCACGGTAGAGGTAGGTTCGCCAAACAACAACAGCACCACCCTTATCAGCAGGTTTAATGATAATGTTAGGGTTGGATCGGAGAGAATGGAGTGCTGCAAGTTCAGAGGGAGTTAGGTTGGAGTAAGTGAGGGGAGCAGAGAAATGGAGACGGCCGATGTCACGTCGGCAGTTAGCAATGAAAAGATCTAGAGAGGGTAGAAGGCCAGAGAGAGGGGTCCAAGTAGAATGAGAATTTAGAAAGCGGGAGAAAGGATCAGCCGTGCGGGGGGAAGACTCCTGGCCAAAGAAGTGGGCACGGAGACGAAGGCGACAGAAGAAGAGCTCAGCATCGTGCCGAGCTCAAAATTCATTCAGATGGGGGCGTAAGGGGATGAAGCTCAGGCCTTTGCTGAGGACTGATTGTTCGGGGTCAGAGAGGGGAAGGTCAGAGGGGATAGTGAAAACACGGCAGGGGGTGAGATTGGAAGAAGGGATCGGATCGGAGGAAAGTAACGGGGAAGAAGGTTCTGGGGGGGCGTTGGTGTCCACAAGTTGATGAAGCTTGCGATCCTTGACATCAGAAAGGAAGAAAAAAAGTTTTTTGTTGAAGCGTCGGATGAGTCGAAGGATGAAATGGAACTGTGGACCCGGACAGCATTGAAATAAAGTGCGTCGGTGCTGCTGAAGAGAGAGGTCGAGGTTGTTCATGTGGCGGCGCATGGTGTTGAGCGTGGATCTCAAGATGCGGTGAGAGCAGTAGTTTGAAGAACGATGAATATCAAGGAGATATTTGTAATCCTGGGTGGATCCAAAACATGAAGGGTGGAAGTTTAGTTGGAATCCACGTGGAATAACTCTGAACCGGAGACAGTTACTGAGGAAAGAGACGTGGCTGTGAAACCGAGTCTTGGCAGATACCTGATCAAAAACGAGAAGGGAAACTGAAAGCAATGAAGATGAACAAGGTTGAATATTATATTACTGGATTAATAATCCAGAGAACGGGAGTTCAAATCCCACCATGGTAGTTTGTGAATCTGAATTCAGTTTAAAAAATGTGGAAATAAAAAGCTGGGATCAGTAAAAGTGACCATGAAGCTGTCGGATTATCAGAAAAAACAATTGGTTCGCTCATGTCCTTTAGGGAAGGAAACACTTAACTACCCTCTGAAGTGGCCGAGCAAACCACTCAGTTGTATCAAACCGCAACAGGCACTGATTTAAGGAAGAGGCCCACCACCGCCTTCTCAGGGTAACCAGGGACGGGCAAAAATGCCGGCCTTGCCAGCAACGCTCACATTCCGAGAATTAATTTTTAAATAGACTCATCGTACATCTCCTACTCTTAACAGGATCTCAAAACTGGAACCCCTCACCCCCCTCAGTCTCCCCTCAAACTGTGGAACCCCTCACCCCCCTCAGTCTCCCCTCAAACTGTGGAACCCCTCACCCCCCTCAAACTGTGGAACTCCTCACCCCCCTCAGTCTCCCCTCAAACTGTGGAACTCCTCACCCCCCTCAGTCTCACCTCAAACTGTGGAACCCCTCACCCCCCTCAGTCTCCCCTCAAACTGTGGAACCCCTCACCCCCCTCAGTCTCCCCTCAAATTGTGGAACCCCTCACCCCCCTCAGTCTCCCCTCAAACTGTGGAACTCCTCACCCCCCTCAGTCTCCCCTCAAACTGTGGAACCCCTCACCCCCCTCAGTCTCCCCTCAAACTGTGGAACTCCTCACCCCCCTCAGTCTCCCGTCAAACTGTGGAACCCCTCACCCCCCTCAGTCTCCCCTCAAACTGTGGAACCCCTCACCCCCCTCAGTCTCCCCTCAAACTGTGGAACCCCTCACCCCCCTCAGTCTCCCCTCAAACTGTGGAACTCCTTACCCCCCTCAGTCTCCCCTCAAACTGTGGAACTCCTCACCCCCTCAGTCTCCCCTCAAACTGTGGAACCCCTCACCCCCCTCAGTCTCCCCTCAAACTGTGGAACCCCTCACCCCCCTCAGTCTCCCCTCAAACTGTGGAACTCCTCACCCCCCTCAGTCTCCCCTCAAACTGTGGAACTCCTCACCCCCCTCAGTCTCCCCTCAAACTGTGGAACCCCTCACCCCCCTCAGTCTCCCCTCAAACTGTGGAACCCCTCACCCCCCTCAGTCTCCCCTCAAACTGTGGAACCCCTCACCCCCCTCAGTCTCCCCTCAAACTGTGGAACTCCTCACCCCCCTCAGTCTCCCCTCAAACTGTGGAACCCCTCACCCCCCTCAGTCTCCCCTCAAACTGTGGAACCCCTCACCCCCCTCAGTCTCCCCTCAAACTGTGGAACTCCTCACCCCCCTCAGTCTCCCCTCAAACTGTGGAACCCCTCACCCCCCTCAGTCTCCCCTTAAACTGTGGAAACCCTCACCCCCCTCAGTCTCCCCTCAAACTGCGGAACCCCTCACCCCCCTCAGTCTCACCTCAAACTGTGGAACTCCTCACCCCCCTCAGTCTCCCCTCAAACTGTGGAACTCCTCACCCCCCTCAGTCTCCCCTCAAACTGTGGAACCCCTCACCCCTGTAAAGTCTGTGGGTTGTACGGTTAATAACGACACAGACTTCAGGAGTAACAAACAAACGGGTCTTTACTATTCGAAGGTCAGGGCGAATCTGCCCCAGCAATCCTGCCACAACACTTATATACTGGTGTGGTCACTGTCGGTATTACAGTATACAGAAGCCAAACAAGTAGTGCCACACCTAAAGTAGTTCTCTTAAAGGTGAACGGTTACATACAATAGTTTCCTTAAAGGTAGACGGGTACATACACTACAATCCTCCCTTTTTAGCTTATTACTTACAGAGTCCCATTAACATACATATCTTCAACTTCATATAAAACACTTTACAGATATAATCTCGGTGGAAAACAGTTCACAAAGTCAGTCTCTGCGGGAACAGTTCACAGATTCAGTCTCCGATCTTGACTTGGTCCGAACAACATCTCTTTGGTGTAGCCGGTTCACATGGATAGTGTGACTCCTCCATAGCCTTTTCCTTGACGTAACAGCTTGAACTTTCGTCCTGTTGAACCGGCAGTGCCGACTTTTATAACCAACTGGCTGCCTTGATAATTTCCCACTTTTCAACTAATTTAGCTCCTTTCGTAGGTCCCCTCCTGAGCTGGTAGAAGTGATAATATTTTAGATAGTTATTGTCTTCTGCCTCTTCATTTTCTTTTCTGCTTTTTGGAGACTCTCGGGGCTCCCTTATCAGCTGCCAGCTGTAGCGCCACCAACTCTCTATGTTCCTTCGACTTTAAGTGCTTCATCCTGATTTCGGCACTTTGGGAGTTTTCATCACAAACTGGGCAGACCACATCCTCGTAATATTCAGTGTCACTCAACAGGTCATGGTAATATTCGGGTTCGTCCTGAGTTAGGCCAGCGAGAGGGCCTTCTACTTCCTCCTTACCCATCTGGACGTTAGCTGACTGTGGTTCCTTCCCTAGACATCTTTCTTGAAAAGACTTCTTCATGCATTCATCTTCATCCCGCTCTTCCTGGGTTTCCTGCAAATCCTTCACTAATGACCTCATTTGTGATTTCAACACTTCCCCTTCCCTCGGGGATTGATTGATCGGGCTATTCAATCCTTCTACTGGAGCAGCTGTTTCAACATTCTGTTGTTCACATAGACGCGATTCAGCGTACTTTTGGCATCCCAGTAAAGTCTGTTTTGCAACCTCAGCTATTTCCCAAACTTTTGAGAGCTCCGAACTCCTTCCCGTTGAAGATTGAAGCTCGTGTTCAGGTTGTTCCCATTGCAGTCTTTTCCCTCAGCATATGAAGGAGTTGGCTGACCGTTAACTCTTCCACGGGAACACTGTGGATCAGAGTCTTCTCCATTTCATCCACCTTTTCCTCCAATGCTTCCACCTTCTGTTCCTCTTGTGCTTTGGCTTTCAGCGCTCGGAAAAGTTGCGCCCTGATGCTCTCTAGCTCATGTTCAGGGACCATTCTTACAGTCTCTGTGTTTCTTACAGTTTCCTTTTCTTCCACTGAAAGGATTCCCAGTTGAATCTGTTCTTCAAGTTGTTGAACCTCGGACATTGCCGCCTCATATTTGTCTTGGGTTTCCTTCAATATTTTTATGAGTTCTTGGACATCTTGTCTTTCATGTTCTGCCATGTCTTTCACCTCTAATTTCTCATCTATGGATGGAACTTCTACCGATGAGTCTGTCTTGGCCTTGAGCTCATCAAGAATTTCCTGCAGCCTTTGGACTTCTTGCTCATGTTCAACCTTTAGTTGTTCATATGCTTCTACTGAAACTAGCTTTTCGGAGGTTGCCGAGTTAATCCCCTCCAGAATTGTAGCCTGGGCCTGTTCATACTGTTCTTTCAACTTCTCACACTCTGCTTGTAAGGAGCCGTAGAGAAGAACTGGAATAACATCCTGGCTTCCTGAAGATTCCTCTTCATTTGCTTCTTTCGCAATTTCCTGTTGGAGTTCAGCCAAGGCTGCTATGCTATCTGCCTCTCGAAGTCTCACTGCCATCAAATCTTCTTTATTCTTGCAGTCTATCTCAGCCATTTTCCGATTTCTTTCATTTAACTGAGTGAGTAGTCCCTTATTCTGGGCTGAGAGATATTGCACCTTCTCATGTAGACCATAGCACTCCTTCTCTGCTCGACATAGCTGGTTACTGCTGATTTGGTTCTGTGTTTCAAGTTCCAACATCCTTTGCTTAGCTTCTTTCAGTTTCGCCCCTATAAGCTCCTCTTGCAACATGGCCACATTATTCACATCAGGTAAAGAAGCGTTTCTCTTTTCCATGTCCAAGATTTTTTTCTGCATATCTTTACGTGCACACTGCGATTCAGCTTCTCTTAACCTTGCCTGCACTAGCTCCGTCTCCAATTGCAGAACAAAATCCTCAGTGTAGCGTGGTTTGCCTTTATGCTGTATCTCTAGATCATGCAAATATTCTAACTCCTGAACATCATAAGGGAGATGTGATCGGTAATTGGTCCCGATGGCTCTATGGTCGCTCTTTGCTTGAGCTAGCTGCCTCTGCTGTCTTTCCAGGTTCTCCCATTCGGTGTCCCAGAACTTTTCCATTGTTTTCATCTCTTGTACGAGACGGTAACTCAACTGTTCTAATTGTTGTCGTACTTTGAAATAAGTTTGAGTCCGAGTTCGGTGTTCTTCCGTCGTGGATAAGTCCTTAACTTGAACAGGCTCAGAATTCTCTGTCAAACTGGAGTTCTGCTCTGAAGCTTTATTCTTCTCGGTAGCATAAGCCTTTATGCATGTCTTCGTTTTCTCCACCATAGTCGGCAAGTTCATTTTAGCCTTGTCTTCCATATTTGAGTTGGTCTTATCGTCATCCGTTTCAGAATCTGAGCTGATAGCTTGCACCGAGTCCTCACTCATTATGGCTTTTAGATAGTGCCATTCCATGTCTATTTTCTTGATCCACTCTCATCCTAGAAGTGGTGGTCCTCCCCCAGATAATACGTACAAGTTCATTCTTGGGTGTTCTTTACCCCTATCTCTCACCTTGACTCTTATCTTCCCCATGGGGTATACCTTATGCCCCGTGTATGTCTGCAATACGAACTTGGTATTTCTTAAGGGTATGTGAGAGAATAGCCGGTGGTAGTCCCTTCAATTTATGACTGATAGAGCTGATCCAGTGTCCAACTCCATTCTTACTTGGACTCCAGCTATTTTTAGTATGACCCAGATAGTTTGTAGGTCAGCTTCCTTACTCACATTGTGAATTCTCAGACTACCCAGCTCCTGGCTGTTTGGGTCTGAGTCTGAATTCTGTTCGTCTGAACTCTTCTCAGCCACCTTGTGTACCTTGTTGTACTTTCCTTGTGGTGGCTTCCTTTGGTTGTTGGTCTTCTTCCCTGACCGGCATACCTTAGCGATGTGACCCAGTTTGCCACATTTCCTACATTCTTGGTTCTTAAACCAGCATTGATTCTGGTCGTGTGTTGTCTTCCCACAACGATAGCATTTTGTTGTACTTGAGGTAATTTGGTCCACCCCGAGTGCCGCCGCCTTTAGCTGCATTTCCGCCGTTCCTTTCGCTCCGGCTTCGTGCGATGCGGCTATAAGGACAGCCCTGTCAAGTATGAGGTCGTTCTCTTCGAGTAGTCACTTTTGTGTCCCTTCCTTGGACAATCCGCATACGAACTTGTCTCGCAGTGCCTCTGTCAGATTCCCTCCGAACTGGCAGCATTTCGCTAGCCTACGCAGTTCGACCAAATATTCCGCGTTGCTTTCGTCTTTCCGTTGCGTTCTTGCATAGAATTTGAATCGTTCAGCCAACATCAACGGTGTGGGGTTCAAGTGATCCTTCAGAACAGCCACAATCCCTTCGAAAGTCTGATCCGCCGGTTTAGCTGGTGCTAGTAGATGCTTCAAGAGCCCGTATGTCTTTGCGCCCATCGAGTTTAGCAATGTTATCGCTTTGTCATCTTCCTCTATTTTGTTGGCTTCACAATAGATCTCGATGCGTTCCACGTACGTGGCCCAGTCTTCTATCTCAGAATTAAAATCGTTAATATTCCCTCGCTTAGGCATCTTCCTTTCCTTGGGAGCAGCACAAGTATTTCTTTAAATTCTTATTTATTATTTATTTATTTCTAAGATGGCGGTTTTTCCCGCGAAAATGGCGGTTTCCCACTCTTTCCTTCTCTCCCCGCCCCTTCAATGGCGGTCTCCCGCGTCTGTCGTCTTCTCCGCCTAATGGCGGCTTCCCGCGTTTCTTCCCTGGTGGGAGGGGTACGCTTTCCCCACAGCGGACAGGTTCAGCCGCTGGGCTGGCTTCCGCACAGCTCCCCTTACTCGGCTCTGTCTTTCTCTCCCGCTCGCACGGCTCTACCGGCGCTGGGTACCCCGTTCACGGAGAACAGTTCAGCCGCTGGACTGGCTCTCGCGCAGTCTCTCTCCCCTTGCTCGGCTCTGTCTCTCTCTCCCCCACGTTCGGCTCTACCGGCGCTGGGTACCCCGTTGGTGGAGAACAGTTCAGCCGCTGAACTGGCTCTCGCGCAGCCTCCTTTGGTCGGCTCTGCCTCTCCCACACGCCCGGCTCCCGTTCGCCTCCCAGCCCTCACGCAGTCCGGTGCTTCCCTCCCCGGCTGTGGCTGAGTTTCTCTCTTCCCGCGCCTGCTCCCGGTCTCAGCGCTTCGTGGCTTCGGTCGCTGCCCGGCTTTTCCTGCCGATCGCGGTCCGGCTATCTCACGACGCCGTTGGACCCGCCTTCCTGACCAGCTCTGCTCCCCCTCGACCGTGGTCGAGTGCACAGCCCTTATCCTCCGGATTTCGTTACCCTTTCCCCTACTCACAGTCTCCGCGGCCGCCTTGTTTCCTGCTGATCGGCTCACTCCGCACCGTGGTAGAAGGGTAGTCAGTGCCTGTTGCTGCTGGAAGCTTTTGTTGCTAAGTCTTCTTCCTTTCTATTGCTGCAGCCTCGTGTTTTCTCCCAGCATAACAACGAGGGCGGTTGCCTCTCTTCGACGCTCTTTAGTTGCTTTGGTAGTCTTGCCGCAGGGTACGATCGGATTCGTCGCCACTGTAAAGTCTGTGGGTTGTACAGTTAATAACGACACAGACTTCAGGAGTAACAAACAAACGGGTCTTTACTATTCGAAGGTCAGGGCGAATCTGCCCCAGCAATCCTGCCACAACACTTATATACTGGTGTGGTCACTGTCGGTATTACAGTATACAGAAGCCAAACAAGTAGTGCCACACCTAAAGTAGTTCTCTTAAAGGTGAACGGTTACATACAATAGTTTCCTTAAAGGTAGACGGGTACATACACTACAACCCCCCTCAGTCTCCCCTCAAACTGTGGAACTCCTCACCCCCCTCAGTCTCCCCTCAAACTGTGGAACTCCTCACCCCCCTCAGTCTCCCCTCAAACTGTGGAACCCCTCACCCCCCTCAGTCTCCCCTCAAACTGTGGAACCCCTCACCCCCCTCAGTCTCCCCTCAAACTGTGGAACCCCTCACCCCCCTCAGTCTCCCCTCAAACTGTGGAACTCCTCACCCCCCTCAGTCTCCCCTCAAACTGTGGAACTCCTCACCCCCCTCAGTCTCCCCTCAAACTGTGGAACCCCTCACCCCCCTCAGTCTCCCCTCAAACTGTGGAACCCCTCACCCCCCTCAGTCGCCCCTCAAACTGTGGAACTCCTCACCCCCCTCAGTCTCCCCTCAAACTGTGGAACCCCTCACCCCCCTCAGTCTCCCCTCAAACTGTGGAACTCCTCACACCCCTCAGTCTCCCCTCAAACTGTGGAACCCCTCACCCCCCTCAGTCTCCCCTCAAACTGTGGAACCCCTCACCCCCCCTCAGTCTCCCCTCAAACTGTGGAACCCCTCACCCCCCTCGGTCTCCCCTCAAACTGTGGAACCCCTCACCCCCCTCAGTCTCCCCTCAAACTGTGGAACCCCTCACCCCCCTCAGTCTCCCCTCAAACTGTGGAACCCCTCACCCCCCTCAGTCTCCCCTCAAACTGTGGAACCCCTCACCCCCCTCAGTCTCCCCTCAAACTGTGGAACTCCTCACCCCCCTCAGTCTCCCCTCAAACTGTGGATCCCCTCACCCCCCTCAGTCTCCCCTCAAACTGTGGAACCCCTCACCCCCCTCAGTCTCCCCTCAAACTGTGGAACTCCTCACCCCCCTCAGTCTCCCCTCAAACTGTGGAACCCCTCACCCCCCTCAGTCTCCCCTCAAACTGTGGAACCCCTCACCCCCCTCAGTCTCCCCTCAAACTGTGGAACCCCTCACCCCCCTCAGTCTCCCCTCAAACTGTGGAACCCCTCACCCCCCTCAGTCTCCCCTCAAACTGTGGAACCCCTCACCCCCCTCAGTCTCCCCTCAAACTGTGGAACTCCTCACCCCCCTCAGTCTCCCCTCAAACTGTGGATCCCCTCACCCCCCTCAGTCTCCCCTCAAACTGTGGAACCCCTCACCCCCCTCAGTCTCCCCTCAAACTGTGGAACTCCTCACCCCCCTCAGTCTCCCCTCAAACTGTGGAACCCCTCACCCCCCTCAGTCTCCCCTCAAACTGTGGAACCCCTCACCCCCCTCAGTCTCCCCTCAAACTGTGGAACCCCTCACCCCCCTCAGTCTCCCCTCAAACTGTGGAACCCCTCACCCCCCTCAGTCTCCCCTCAAACTGTGGAACCCCTCACCCCCCTCAGTCTCCCCTCAAACTGTGGAACCCCTCACCCCCCTCAGTCTCCCCTCAAACTGTGGAACCCCTCACCCCTCCTCAGTCTCCCCTCAAACTGTGGAACCCCTCACCCCCCTCAGTCTCCCCTCAAACTGTGGAACCCCTCACCCCCCTCAGTCTACCCTCAAACTGTGGAACGCCTCACCCCCCTCACTCTCCCCTCAAACTGTGGAACTCCTCACCCCCCTCAGTCTCCCCTCAAACTGTGGATTTTGGTGCTGCCAGCTGATTTAAATGATTGCAGCGCAGCACCTACCGTACAAACGCACTGTTTCAGGTGGTGCACTCAGCAGGGGGCCCAGTGTAGCGTGGCCGTAGTGTCCCTGGAACGTGGCCGCATTTTCTTAAAGCTAGGCTATCATTTTAGAAAGCAGTCTCGAGCCCTTAAAGCGGAACTGCCTTCTAAAATAAAAAAAATAAAATCATTTAAAAATAGGCAGTCTTTAGCCCTTGGAGCTCAACTGCCTTCTGAAAAAAACATTAAAAATAACTCCAAAAGGCAGTCTTCAGCTTTTGAAGCTGAACTGTCTTCTGCATGTAAAAGAATAGTAAAAGTGATTCAGCACTAACACAAATGGCTCAACAGCTTTGTGCAGGGGGCCAACACTGGAAGAGACGCCGTCGACCCACAGGGGGCCAGGAGGCCCTCCAGAAAGAAGGATGTGAGACCAGAGGTGTTCAAAATTATGAAGGGCTTTGATAGAGTAAATAAGGAGAAACTGTTTCCACTCGCAGGATGGTTGGTAACCAGAGGACACAGATTTAAAATAATCGGCAAAAGAACCAGAGGGGAGATGAGGATAAAAAAAAATTTACACAGGGAATTTTTATGATCTGGAATGCGCTGCCTGAAATGGCGGTGAAAGCAGGTTCAATAGTAACTTTCAAAAGAGAACTGGATAAATACTTGAAAAGGAAAAATTTGCAGGGCTATGGGGAAAGAGCAGGGGAATAGGAGTCATTGAATAGTTCTTCAAAAGAGCTGGCACAGGCACGATGGGCAGAATGGCCTCCTTCTGTGATACACCCCAGGAAGTTCTTAACCTGTCTGTGAAATCAGCGGATGAAAGCGCTAACTCCTGCGTTAAAGGTGATGATTCACGCCATCACATCAAAGGATAAATTCACCAATCCATAGGTTGCCAGGCTGGGAGAGAGTACGGGTCGGAGATAGCACTAAGCACTGTCGTATCTAATCTCCTACCTCCGCTCCATTTGAGGGCGCTCCCCACTCACACTGTGGGTTCAATGAGTGATCTTATCCTGAAACTTTCATCCGCTGGGATCGCACACAGCAATTTCTGGGCTCTTCCCATTTCCTTTTCATAAGAGCGTAAGAACATAAGAAATAGGAGCAGGGATCAGCCATTTGGCCCCTCAAGCCTGCTCCGCCATTCAATGAGATCATGGCTGTTTCCCAGCTTTTTTCTGGTTTTCTTCCAGTTTCATCCACCAGTTTCAGAGTGGATATTTCTCTGTATTCCAGACACCCTCCTCGCTTCTTATTAATCATTTTTAAAGTTTGTATCTGAGAGGTTTTGATTGCAATTGTACTTGCAACGAAAGTGACAGATTCCGGGATAAAAGAGGATGTTGTAAATTGGATGATAAATTGGCTCAATAAAACAAAACAAAGGCCAATGGGGCATCGGTGACCAGCACAGGTACCCAGGGATCAGTGTAGTGACTAACAATATATTTCTTAAATGGTTGCCTCATTTCTTTTCTGTTTGTAAATTTTATGCTCATCAGGGTGAGGGATGTTAGTTCTACAGACCGAAGTTAGATACAGAGTAAAGCTCCCTCTACACTGCCCATCAAACGCTCCTAGGGGAGGTACAGCACGGGTTAGATACAGAGTAAAGCTCCCTCTACACTGCCCATCAAACGCTCCTAGGGGAGGTAGAGCATGGGTTAGATACAAAGTAAAGCTCCCTCTACACTGTCCCATCAAACACTCCCAGGGCAGGTACAGCACGGGTTAGATACAGAGTAAAGATTCCTCTATACTGTCTCATCAACCGCTCCTTGGGGAGGTACAGCGCGAGTTAGATTCTGTGTATTAATTAATCAGTAAATAAATCTGACCAATTGGTCTTAGCCTGTTGGCATTGTTTGACCAAGTGATATTTTCCACCTGTTGTGAGAGATTTCAGGGTGTGGTGGGCATCCCACGTAACCTCTTGTGAACATATCGTGATTAGTGGTTCATTGTTAATGTCAGGTATGTAAGCATGCATAAAGCCTGTATCCAGGAGCAGGTTCCAAACCAAAAGACAGTTATTCTGCGCATGGAAACTGCATTTTCACTGTCAGCATAACATAAGAGTATCAACGGGAAGAAGCCCGAATGTAACCGTCCCCTCCTGGTTTCAGGTGGTTCGTAAAGAACCTGTCATATTATTCAAAATAGTAGAGGGTTCCCCTGGTCCCCAGGCCAACATTCCTCCCTCATTGAAAACAGCAAAACAGACACACAGGTTAACAGGTCGCTTATCTTGTCGTTATTTGTAGGATCTTGCTGTGCACAAAATGGTTGCCATGTTTGCCTACATAATAAATGTGAGTGCACTTTAAAAGTAATTGATTGCGTGTGCATCTGAGAGAAGTGAGAAGGCACTAAATAATCGCAAGTCTTTCCATCTGATGATGTTGAAGCACTGAGACCCCATTTCCACTTCTATTGGATACCTCATCCAGCAACACTGCTCCCTGCAGGACCAGACTCCATTCTTGACTGTCAGCCAAGCAGGAAGAATATAGGTCAGGCCTCGGTTAGAATACTGTGTTCATTTTGGTCTCTTCACATGGTGGGTGATAGTGAGGCTTTGGAAAGGGTGCCAAGGCAGACCAGTAGACTAATTCCCAGTTTAAAGCATCTTAGTTACCCAGAGAGGCTAAAAGAGCTGGGATGCTACACTTTAGTGAAGCGTAGATTAGGGCTGATTTGATCAAGGGTTATAAAATAATGAAGGCACTAGACTGTGTTTACTTGGACAAATTGTTTCAACTGATTGGTTAGGGAGGATCAGGGATATCAAGCTCAAGGTATGGAAGGGCAAGAGTAGGTTAGATGACAGGAGGTGGTTCTTTTCCTAGAGAATACTGGACCTCTGGAACCGGCTGGCGGCTCGTGCGGTGGATGCCGATTCGTTGAATTCCTTCAAGCGAGAGCTGGACCTGTTTCTGGCTAGGGCACAGATCACCTTGTACTGTGTAACGGTAACTAGGGCCAGAGTGATCTCCTGGACTAGCTTTGATCGCCTCAGGGGTTCACAGTGGGATTTTCCAGTTTTTTCCCCTAATTGGCCTGGGCTTTAATCTGGTTTTTCGCCTCTCCCAGGAGATCACATGGCTTTCGGGTGGGTAGCAAATGTCTGTATGGTGATGCATAAGACAGCACATCTGTGTGGGACAGGCTGGGTGGACCAGTGGGTGTTTTCCCGTCTTGTCATTTTCATATGTCCGTAAAAAGATGAATGCTTCGCATCAGCAAAGGAGCCTGACCACCAAGATTAGATTTGATTTGGGGAAAAAAATCTAGCTGCAGATTGTGGAAGTGGCCAGATTTTGCTGAGGATAATTATCCCTTTGTAGTAGAAGGATTTTTCACCAGAAAACTCCTTTGATGCCTTTTACAGCCAAACTGGGAAATCTGATATAACGAGAAATCCGTCACAGCCAAGCAAAGCAACATCCCCCATGTCATTAGGATGAGAGAGAACGATTTTTGTGAAATATTAGATCAAAATAAGCACACAGCTAGGCATTCAGATTCCCTAGTTGAGGTGCATTCTGGATTCTGACTAAATTAAACAGCTGTTCTTTGTAGCTGAATGTTGATGTTCTGAGGACAGGACAAGGGGCGTTCAAACACAATGCCGGAAGCACGGATATGCTTTCAATCGCACCTGAGCTTCCCTGGAGAAAGCATGTGTCAAAGGTAGCTGGGAAAATTGGAAGCAGCCGCTCTCCACCTCGCACAGCTGGAAGGAACCCATCCTCTCATTACACATCTGGATAGGGCATTTCCTATCCACGCATAGCTGGATGGACCCCCGCCCCTCCCTGCACAGCTGGAAAGACCCCCGCCCCTCCCTGCACAGCTGGAAAGACCCCCGCCACTCCCTGCACAGCTGGATGGACCCCCACCACTCCCTGCACAGCTGGATGGACCCCCGCCACTCCCTGCACAGCTGGATGGACCCCCGCCCCTCCCTGCACAGCTGGAAAGACCCCCACCCCTCCCTGCACAGCTGGAAAGACCCCCGCCATTCCCTGCACAGCTGGATGGACACCGCCCCTCCCTGCACAGCTGGATGGAACCCCACCCCTCCCTGCACAGCTGGATGGACCCCCGCCCCTCCCTGCACAGCTGGAAAGACCCCCGCCCCTCCCTGCACAGCTGGAAAGAACCCCGCCACTCCCTGCACAGCTGGATGGACCCCCGCCCCTCTCTGCACAGCTGGATGGACCCCCGCCCCTCCCTGCACAGCTGGATGGACCCCCGCCCCTCCCTGCACAGCTGGATGGACCCCCGCCCCTCCCTGCACAGCTGGAAAGACCCCCGCCCCTCCCTGCACAGCTGGAAAGACCCCCGCCCCCTCTCTGCACAGCTGGAAAGACCCTCACTATCTGCACAGCTGGAAAGACCCCCGCTCCTCTGTGCACAACTGGATGGACCCCCGTTCCTCCCTGCACAGCTGGAAAGACCCCCGCCACTATCTGCACAGCTAGAAAGACCCCACCCCTCCCTGCACAGCTGGATGGACCCCCGCCCCTCCCTGCACAGCTGGATGGACCCCCGCCACTCCCTGCACAGCTGGGTGGACTCCCGCTCCTCCCTGCACAGCTGGATGGACCCCCGCCACTCTCTGCACAGCTGGAAAGACCCCCGCCCCTCCCTGCACAGCTGGATGGACCCCCGCCCCTCCCTGCACAGCTAGAAAGACCCCCGCCCCTCCCTGCACAGCTGGAAAGACCCCCACCCTTCCCTGCACAGCTGGATGGACCCCCGCCACTCTCTGCACAGCTGGATGGACCCCCGCCCGTCCCTGCACAGCTGGATGGACCCCCGCTCCTCCCTGCACAGCTGGATGGACCCCCGCCACTCCCTGCACAGCTGGATGGACCCCCGCTCCTCCCTGCACAGCTGGATGGACCCCCACCACTCTCTGCACAGCTGGATGGACCCCCGCCACTCTCTGCACAGCTGCAAAGACCCCCGCCCCTCCCTGCACAGCTGGATGGACCCCCGCCACTCCCTGCACAGCTGGATGGACCCCCACCCCTCCCTGCACAGCTGGAAAGACCCCCGCCCCTCCCTGCACAGCTGGAAAGACCCCCGCCCTTCCCTGCACAGCTGGATGGACCCCCACCACTCTCTGCACAGCTGGATGGACCCCCGCCCCTCCCTGCACAGCTGGATGGACCCCCGCCACTCCCTGCACAGCTGGATGGACCCCCACCCCTACCTGCACAGCTGGATGGACCCCCGCCCCTCCCTGCACAGCTGGATGGACCCCCTCCCCTCTCTGCACAGCTGGATGGACCCCCGCCACTCTCTGCACAGCTGCAAAGACCCCCGCCCCTCCCTGCACAGCTGGATGGACCCCCGCCACTCCCTGCACAGCTGGATGGACCCCCGCCCCTCCCTGCACAGCTGGAAAGACCCCCGCCCCTCCCTGCACAGCTGGAAAGACCCCCGCCCTTCCCTGCACAGCTGGATGGACCGCCACCACTCTCTGCACAGCTGGATGGACCCCCGCCCCTCCCTGCACAGCTGGATGGACCCCCGCCACACCCTGCACAGCTGGATGGACCCCCACCCCTCCCTGCACAGCTGGATGGACCCCCGCCCCTCCCTGCACAGCTGGATGGACCCCCTCCCCTCTCTGCACAGCTGGAAAGACCCCCGCTCCTCTCTGCACAGCTGGATGGACCCCCGCCACTCCCCGCACAGCTGGAAAGACCCCCGCCACTCCCTGCACAGCTGGATGGACCCCCGCCCCTCTCTGCACAGCTGGATGGACCCCCGCCCCTCCCTGCACAGCTGGATGGACCCCCGCTCCTCACTGCACAGCTGGATGGACCCCCGCCCTCTCTGCACAGCTGGATGGACCCCCACCACTCCCTGCACAGCTGAATGGACCCCCGCCCCTCTCTGCACAACTGGAAATCCCTCGCCCCTTTCTGCACAGCTGGACAGACCCCCACCACTCCCTGCACAGCTGGATAGATCCCCGCCACTCCCTGCACAGCTGGATGGACCCCCACCCCTCCCTGAACAGCTGGAAAGACCCCCGCCACTCCCTGCACAGCTGGATGGACACCCGCCCCTCCCTGCACAGCTGGATGGAACCCCACCCCTCCTTGCACAGCTGGATGGACCCCCGCCCCTCCCTGCACAGCTGGAAAGAACCCCGCCCCTCCCTGCACAGCTGGAAAGAACCCCGCCACTCCCTGCACAGCTGGATGGACCCCCGCCCCTCCCTGCACAGCTGGATGGACCCCCGCCCCTCCCTGCACAGCTGGAAAGACCCCCGCCCCCTCTCTGCACAGCTGGAAAGACCCTCACCACTATCTGCACAGCTGGAAAGACCCCCGCCACTATCTGCACAGCTGGAAAGACCCCACCCCTCCCTGCACAGCTGGATGGACCCCCGCCCCTCCCTGCACAGCTGGATGGACCCCCGCCACTCCCTGCACAGCTGGATGGACCCCCGCTCCTCCCTGCACAGCTGGATGGACCCCCACCACTCTCTGCACAGCTGGATGGACCCCCGCCACTCTCTGCACAGCTGCAAAGAACCCCGCCCCTCCCTGCACAGCTGGATGGACCCCCGCCACTCCCTGCACAGCTGGATGGACCCCCGCCCCTCCCTGCACAGCTGGAAAGACCCCCGCCCCTCCCTGCACAGCTGGAAAGACCCCCGCCCTTCCCTGCACAGCTGGATGGAACCCCACCACTCTCTGCACAGCTGGATGGACCCCTGCCCCTCCCTGCACAGCTGGATGGACCCCCACCACTCCCTGCACAGCTGGATGGACCCCCACCCCTCCCTGCACAGCTGGATGGACCCCCGCCCCTCCCTGCACAGCTGGATGGACCCCCTCCCCTCTCTGCACAGCTGGAAAGACCCCCGCTCCTCTCTGCACAGCTGGATGGACCCCCGCCACTCCCCGCACATCTGGAAAGACCCCCGCCACTCCCTGCACAGCTGGATGGACCCCCGCCCCTCTCTGCACAGCTGGATGGACCCCCGCCCCTCCCTGCACAGCTGGATGGACCCCCGCCCCTCTCTGCACAGCTGGATGGACCCGCACCACTCCCTGCACAGCTGGATGAACCCCCGCCCCTCTCTGCACAGCTGGAAAGACCCTCGCCCCTTTCTGCACAGCTGGACAGACCCCCACCACTCCTTGCACAGCTGGATAGATCCCCGCCACTCCCTGCACAGCTGGATGGACCTCCGCTCCTCCCTCCACTGCTGGTAACATAAAAGTTCTGCAAACTGTACAGACAGCATGCTGCAGCCATTTTGGGAGTGCTGAAGGGAGGGACTTTTTCTCCTGGACCTTGTGGTTCAATAACAGTCAATCTGGCCACCCTCTTCACTATTGGAGAGGCGTGGCTTTAGCCATCAGCTTGAACAAAGAGCACAGGCACGATGGGCCGAATGGCCTCCTTCTGTGCTGTATCATTCAATGATTGTATCAGCTTCATGACCACAACAAAATTCTCTACAAGGCCGGCACAGGACTCCATTGGTAAAGCTTCACACTCACTTCTCCTCCCTGTGGGATTCTCTCTCTCCCCCAGACTGTGTGTGTGGGGATAGAGCAGGAAGGTGGAGTTGAGGTAGAAGATCAGCTATGATCTTATTGAATGGTGGAGCAGGCTTGAGGGGCCTACTCCTGCTCCTATTTCTTATGCGAGACCCCACACCCCCTCCTCCTGCCTGTGGGACTCTCTCTCTCCGAGACAGTGTTGTCATCTAGAACACCTGGCAGATGTTGAAATCCAGAGGTAACATGTGAATCTAGAAGCAGGGTCTGGGCCTGAGGTTTTCTCACTTATGATCCACACATGGTCTTGCATTTGACATCACAACAGGACCTTATTTATAAGGGAAACTAGTGACAGAGACAGGTTAAATTGAATGGGTAACAGAGGCACAGATTTTTACTGGCTTGTCTCTTGCATTTCTTTCAGGTATTCTGATCTTTCTCTTCCTTTTAGACTGTAACATTAACTGTAAACAAGGACTGTCCCAGAATGCATTAACCCCTCGTGGGATAGGAAGCAGCTCCCCCAGACAGTGCATAAATACGGGGAGGGTGCCAGAGCTAGCTTTAGATGTGACCATCCGGAATTGTTCTAACACAATTGTCCAGTGTTTGGGGATTAACGCATGTCCATACTTGGAATATCTTGCACTGTCTAATCTCTGCTGACTGTGCCTCGCACGGGGTTGTTTTGGGGTGCTGGTGTCACTGTTCCGGATGCCCTGCTCCCATGGTCTGATATTGCCCTCCGACTCCTCTTAGTTCTGACAATCCTGCTGTCCTGACACACGGGCTCAGTTTTGAATGGCCTCAGCTGGAGTTAACAGGGTGGTTAAAAGCCTCAAAATGGGGTCGGTAGCCCAAGGGCACTGACTCTCACTGGGGTACAGGTTCCACAGGCACCGACTCACTGGGATACAGATCCACAGACACTGACTCACTGCGGATGGATTCCATTGGCACTGACTCTCACTGGGGTATTGGTTCCACAGGCACTGACTCTCACTGGGGTACAGTGCCACAGGCACTGACTCTCCCTGGGGTATTGGTTCCACAGGCACTGACTCTCACTGGGGTATTGGTTCCACAGTCACTGACTCTCCCTGGGGTATTGGTTCCACACACACTGACTCTCACTGGGGTATTGGTTCCACAGGCACTGACTCTCACTGGGGTACGGGTTCCACAGACACTGACTCTCACTGGGGTATTGGTTCCACAGACACTGACTCTCACTGGGGTATTGGTTCCACAGGCACTGACTCTCACTGGGGTATTGGTTCCACAGGCACTGACTCTCCCTGGGGTACGGGTTCCACACACACTGACTCTCACTGGGGTATTGGTTCCACAGGCACTGACTCTCACTGGGGTACGCGTTCCACAGACACTGACTCTCACTGGGGTACGGGTTCCACAGACACTGACTCTCACTGGGGTACGGGTTCCACAGACACTGACTCTCACTGGGGTATTGGTTCCACAGGCACTGACTCTCCCTGGGGTACGGGTTCCACAGACACTGACTCTCACTGGGGTACGGGTTCCACAGACACTGACTCTCACTGGGGTATTGGTTCCACAGGCACTGACTCTCCCTGGGGTACGGGTTCCACACACACTGACTCTCACTGGGGTATTGGTTCCACAGACACTGACTCTCACTGGGGTACAGGTTCCACACACAATGACTCTCACTGGGGTATTGGTTCCACAGTCACTGACTCTCCCTGGGGTACGGGTTCCACACACACTGACTCTCCCTGGGGTATTGGTTCCACAGGCACTGACTCTCACTGGGGTATTGGTTCCACAGACACTGACTCTCACTGGGGTATTGGTTCCACAGACACTGATTCTCACTGGGGTATTGGTTCCACAGGCACTGACTCTCCCTGGGGTATTGGTTCCACAGACACTGACTCTCACTGGGGTATTGGTTCCACAGACACTGACTCTCACTGGGGTATTGGTTCCACAGACACTGACTCTCACTGGGGTATTGGTTCCACAGGCACTGACTCTCCCTGGGGTATTGGTTCCACAGACACTGACTCTCCCTGGTGTACGGGTTCCACAGACACTGACTCTCACTGGGGTATTGGTTCCACAGACACTGACTCTCCCTGGGGTACGGGTTCCACAGACACTGACTCTCACTGGGGTATTGGTTCCACAGACACTGACTCTCACTGGGGTACGGGTTCCACAGGCGCTGACTCTCCCTGGGGTACGGGTTCCAAAGACACTGACTCTCACTGGGGTACGGGTTCCATAGACACTGACTCTCACTGGGGTACGGGTTCCACAGACACTGACTCTCACTGGGGTACGGGTTCCACAGGCACTGACTCTCACTGGGGTACGGGTTCCACAGACACTGACTCTCCCTGGGGTACGGGTTCCACAGACACTGACTCTCCCTGGGGTATGGGTTCCACAGACACTGACTCTCCCTGGGGTATGGGTTCCACAGACACTGACTCTCACTGGGGTACGGGTTCCACAGACACTGACTCTCACTGGGGTATTCGTTCCACAGGCACTGACTCTCACTGGGGTATTGGTTCCACACACACTGACTCTCACTGGGGTACGGGTTCTACAGACACTGACTCTCCCTGGGGTATGGGTTCCACAGGCACTGACTCCCCCTGGGGTATTGGTTCCACACACACTGACTCTCACTGGGGAATGGGTTCCACGGGCACTGACTCTCCCTGGGGTACAGGTCCCACAGGCGCTGATTCTCCCTGGGGTATGGGTTCCACAGACACTGACTGTCCCTGGGGTATGGGTTCCACAGGCGCTGACTCTCCCTGGGGTACGGGTTCCACACACACTGACTCTCACTGGGGTACTGTTCCACAGACACTGACTCTCCCTGGGGTATTGATTCCACAGGCACTGACTCTCCCTGGGGTACGGGTTCCACAGACACTGACTCTCCCTGGGATACGGGTTCCACAGACACTGACTCTCACTGGGGTACGGGTTCCACAGACACTGACTGTCCCTGGGGTACGGGTTCCACAGGCGCTGACTCTCCCTGGGGTACGGGTTCCACACACACTGACTCTCACTGGGGTACGGGTTCCACACACACTGACTCTCACTGGGGTACGGGTTCCATGGGCACTGACTCTCCCTGGGGTATTGGTTCCACAGGCACTGACTCTCACTGGGGTATTGGTTCTGATGCGCCTCAATAACTTCAAGACTCAAAGTTAACTGAATAAAACAAGGCTTTTATTAGCAAAGAAAGATGCCTGTGTCTTCACCTAGCTTCACCTAGCGTTCTGCTGCTCTGCTGCAAGACAAGCCTGGGCTTGTCTTAAGTAGGGCCAGGTATGGGCGGAGCCGACACATCCAATGGGGAGAAAGGGGGCGGTGCACTATATACAATACAAGGTAAAACACCGGAGCAGGCAATACAATATGTGTAGTTAAATACAGAGTCTGATGAATGACATATTTCATCACATTCACCCCTTCTACAGATTTAGTCTGTCTGGGGGTGTGATAGTCCTCTGTGACCGACGTAACGGTTGCGGTGCCGTGGGTGCCGGCTGGGTGTCCCGGGTGTCCTCCTGGGTCTCTGCTGGGGGCGCCACCGGGGTTGTTGAAGGAGTAGGTGGTGAGGGGGTAGGTGGTGGGGGTACCGTTGGCTGGTGTTCTTCCGGAGGTGATGAAAGAATAGTGGGTGGAGTGGGTGGGTAATAGTTGTTGTGGTTGTTGTCATTGTTGCTGTTGTTGTTGTAGTCGTTGTCGTTGTTGCTGTTGTTACCGGCTGGGGCGAGGTCTTTTATGGACACAGTGTCCTCCCGTCCGTCGGCGTGCCGGACATACGCATATTGTGGGTTGGCGTGGAGCAGGTGCACTGGCTCCACAAGAGGGTCCGTCTTGTGGCCCCTCACATGCTTCCGCAAAAGTACCAGACCTGGGGTGGAGAGCCATGACGGTATGGATACGCCTGAGGTGGATTTCCGGGGAAACACAAACATTAGCTCATGAGGTGTGGCATTAGTGGCGGTACACAATAGTGACTGTATTGAGTGGAGCACATCTGGGAGGACTTCCTGCCAGCGGGAGATAGGGAGGCCCTTGGTCCTTAGAGTTAGGGTGACTGCCCTCCATACTGTCCCGTTCTCTCGCTCCACCTGACCGTTACCCCGGGGGTTGTAGCTGGTGGTACAGCTCGTGGCAATCCACTTGGACAGCATGTACTGGCGTAGCCCTTCACTCATGAAGGACGCCCCCCTATCCGTGTGGATATAGCTTGGCATACCGAACAGGCAGATGAGGCATTTAATGACCGTGGCGCTGGTCATGTCTGGGCAGGGGAAGGCGAATGGGAAACGGGAGTATTCGTCCACAATGTTCAGGAAGTAAACATCTATACCAAACTAGACGCCTACCCGCTACCCCGCATATCTGAGATGGTGAACCAAATCGCCCAATACCGAGTGTTCTCCACCATCGACTTCAAGTCAGCGTACCACCAGCTCCCTATCAGACCAGAGGACCGTTCGTACACCGCCTACGAGGCAAACGGACGCCTCTACCAGTTCCTCAGAGTCCCCTTTGGGGTGACGAATGGGGTCTCGGTCTTTCAGAGGGAGATGGACCGCATGGTCGATGACCAGCACTTGCAGGCAACCTTCCCCTATCTTGACAACGTCACCATCTGCGGCCACAACCAACAGGACCACGACTCAAACCTCGCGAGGTTTCTGAAAACCGCACAAAAACTCAACCTCACCTACAACGAGGACAAGTGCGTTTTCAACACCACGCGCCTCTGCATACTAGGCAGCGTGGTGGAGAAAGGGGGAAATCGGACCAGACCCCGACCGATTGCGCCCCCTACGGGAGCTGCCCCTGCCCAACACTCCCAAAGCCCTTAAAAGGTGCCTGGGGTTATTCTCGTATTATGCCCAATGGGTCCCCAACTACTCCGATAAAGCCCGCCCCCTCTCCGGGTCGCTGTGTGCAGGTAGCAAGCAGGTGCCTGGCGTACACCTCGTTGGTAGGCCGCTGATAGTGGGCCTTTAGAATGTTGCAGGCATCCAGGTAGGTGGCGGCGTCTTAGATGAGTGGAAAAACCCGGTGGCTTACCCGATTCTGCAGGATCCCGAGTTTCACATCTCTGGTGGCTTTAGAGGCTGTGACGGCTTCGGAGTTGGCCATAAAAAATTCCAAGCACTGGAACCAGTGTCCAAACTGTGCCGATGCATCCGAAGCATGCGGGTCCAAATCCAAGCGTTCCGGTTTCAAAAGTTGATCCATCGTTAAAAGTTTGCTAATAAAATTAATGTGCCTCAATAACTTCAAGACTCAAAGTTAACTGAATAAAACAAGGCTTTTATTAGCAAAGAAAGATGCCTGTGTCTTCACCTAGTGTTCTGCTGCAAGACAAGCCTGGGCCTGTCTTAAGTAGGGCCAGGTATGGGCGGAGCCGACACATCCAATGGGGAGAAAGGGGGCGGTGCACTATATACAATACAAGGTAAAACACCGGAGCAGGCAATACAATATGTGTAGTTAAATACAGAGTCTGATGAATGACATATTTCATCACAGGTTCCACAGGCACTGACTCTCCCTGGGGTACGGGTTCCACAGACACTGACTCTCCCTGGGGTACGGGTTCCACAGACACTGACTCTCCCTGGGGTACGGGTTCCACAGATACTGACTCTCACTGGGGTACGGGTTCCACAGACACTGACTCTCCCTGGGGTATTGGTTCCACAGACACTGACTCTCACTGGGGTACGGGTTCCACAGACACTGACTCTCCCTGGGGTACGGGTTCCACAGACACTGACTCTCACTGGGGTACGGGTTCCACAGACACTGACTCTCCCTGGGGTATTGGTTCCACAGACACTGACTCTCCCTGGGGTATTGGTTCCACAGGCACTGACTCTCCCTGGGGTATGGGTTCCACAGGCACTGACTCTCACTGGGGTATTGGTTCCACAGGCACTGACTCTCACTGGGGTATGGGTTCCACAGGCACTGACTCTCCCTGGGGTACGGGTTCCACAGACACTGACTCTCCCTGGGGTACGGGTTCCACAGACACTGACTCTCACTGGGGTATTGGTTCCACGGGCACTGACTCTCACTGGGGTACGGGTTCCACAGACACTGACTCTCCCTGGGGTACGGGTTCCACAGACACTGACTCTCCCTGGGGTACGGGTTCCACAGACACTGACTCTCCCTGGGGTATGGGTTGCACAGACACTGACTCTCCCTGGGGTACGGGTTCCACAGACACTGACTCTCCCTGGGGTACGGGTTCCACAGACACTGACTCTCACTGGGGTATTGGTTCCACAGGCACTGACTCTCCCTGGGGTACGGGTTCCACAGACACTGACTCTCCCTGGGGTACGGGTTCCACAGGCACTGACTCTCCCTGGGGTACGGGTTCCACAGACACTGACTCTCCCTGGGGTATTGGTTCCACAGACACTGACTCTCACTGGGGTATTGGTTCCACAGGCACTGACTCTCCCTGGGGTATTGGTTCCACAGACACTGACTCTCACTGGGGTATTGGTTCCACAGACACTGACTCTCCCTGGGGCACGGGTTCCACAGGCACTGACTCTCCCTGGGGTATTGGTTCCACAGGCACTGACTCTCCCTGGGGTACGGGTTCCACAGACACTGACTCTCCCTGGGGTACGGGTTCCACAGGCACTGACTCTCCCTGGGTTACGGGTTCCACAGACACTGACTCTCCCTGGGGTACGGGTTCCACAGGCACTGACTCTCACTGGGGTATTGGTTCCACAGGCACTGACTCTCCCTGGGGTATTGGTTCCACAGACACTGACTCTCACTGGGGTATTGGTTCCACAGTCACTGACTCTCCCTGGGGTACGGGTTCCACAGGCACTGACTCTCCCTGGGGTACGGGTTCCACAGGCACTGACTCTCCCTGGGGTACGGGTTCCACAGACACTGACTCTCCCTGGGGTACGGGTTCCACAGACACCGGCAGTCCTCCAGTACCACACCGAAGAGGACCATGTGTGAGCCTACAGAGTGTCAGTGAGGCAACCAACCAGGGGAGAGGAGGCAGGACAGATGAACCTATTCCTGTGCTTACCTCATGTCCTTGCACTGTCACTCGAGTGATCACTGGATGATGCAAATGGGTATGTATCTCCTGAATTTTCGCCTCCCTGACCAAGGAGGTTAACTGTAACCTCGCAGCTGAAGCCATCCATCTCACACAGCCACCGCATGGGAATAGACTGTGTGAGCATTTGATTTAGTCAGGTTTGATATCTGTGCCTGTTACTTTTCAGCGAACAGTCCTATTATTATTTATATATAATAACTTGTCTTTTTTTGATGGGTGTCACGACTCGTGCTCCCATCAAGTTGAAAGCGGCTGGCCGTTGACTCCAAATGAGCACAAGCCAATTAATCTTTTGACAGCCAGAGTTGGTGAGATATTTTGACAGCCGTTCCACGCTCGCTATGGGATGCCCGTGCGAAAGTTGACGAACACATCCCACAACAGTACGCTTGCCGGAGCACTGAATTCTGCAACACTCACGAAGGCAACATGGTTGTTCGCACAGCTGTCCTTTGCGGCTCTGCGATTGGACGAGTTTCCAGCTGCTAAACAATGTCTCCTCGCCGCCTGCTCCATCCAACACTCTGTGCAGCTGCTCAGAGAGAGGGTTCTGCACTATTGCCTGGGTGATGTAAGGTTGTCGCTTGTGGTGTTTTAAAGCCAACGCTCTTTACTGAAAGTTCTCCAGAAATGTTTAAATTGTGAATTGCAGTCCTCAAAGTTTGGCTTTTAAAAGGGATCCATTCAATCTTTTTTTTTTACCGCTGTGTCTCCTAATGCAAACATTAGCTATTAGTCTTAACCTTTAGTTATTCGTGATCAATTCTAAGTTATTAACATTGTCAATAAATCTTCAACACCGTCAAGGAAATCATCAAAATACAACTCATGATCCCATTCCCTGTTCCATCCGGCTGCCCTCCCAATCCGGCCTCCTGATATGCTGGTGTTCAATGACCCAATTCCCCTGCCCGCAAATCCTGCCCCAAATCACCCCCCAGTCCTGTCCCAATTCATCTCCCCCCAATCCTGTCCCAATTCACCTTCGCCCCAATCCTGTCCCAATTCACCTTCGCCCCAATCCTGTCCCAATTCACCTTCCCCCCCAATCCTGTCCCAATTCACCTTCCCTCCAATCCTGTCCCAATTCACCTTCCCCCCAATCCTGTCCCAATCCCCCTTCCCCCCCGAGTCCTGTCCCAATTCACCTTCCCCCCAATCCTGTCCCAATTCACCTTCCCTCCAATCCTGTCCCAATTCACCTTCCCTCCAATCCTGTCCCAATTCACCTTCCCCCCCAATCCTGTCCCAATTCACCTTCACCCCAATCCTGTCCCAATTCATCTCCCCCCAATCCTGTCCCAATTCACCTTCCCCCAATCCTGTCCCAATTCACCTTCACCCCAATCCTGTCCCAATTCACCTTCCCCCCAATCCTGTCCCAATTCACCTTCCCCCCAATCCTGTCCCAATTCATCGCCCCCCAATCCTGTCCCAATTCACCTTCGCCCCATTCCTGTCCCAATTCCCCTTCCCCCAATCCTGTCCCAATTCCCCTTCCCCCCAATCCTGGCCCAATTCACCTTCACCCCAATCCTGTCCCAGTTCCCCTTCCCCCCAATCCTGTCCCAATTCCCCTTCCCCCCAATCCTGTCCCAATTCCCCTTCCCCCAAATCCTGTCCCAATTCCCCTTCCCCCCCAATCCTGTCCCAATTCACCTGCACCCCCAATCCTGTCCCAATTCATGTCCCCCCAATCCTGTCCCAATTCACCTTCCCCCCCCAATCCTGCCCCAACTCGCCTTCCCCCAATCCTGTTCCAATTCACCTTTGCCCCAATCCTGTACCAATTCACCTTCCCCCCAATCCTGTCCCAATTCACCTTCCCCCCCAATCCTGTCCCAATTCCCCTTCCCCCCAATCCTGTCCAATTCCCTTCCCCCCAATCCTGCCCCAATTCACCTTCCCCCAATCCTGTCCCAATTCACCTTTGGCCCAATCCTGTCCCAATTCACCTTCGCCCCCAATCCTGTCCCAATTCATCTCCCCCCAATCCTGTCCCAATTCATCTTCCCCCAATCCTGTCCCAAATCATCTCCCCCCAATCCTGTCCCAATTCACCTTCCCCCCAATCCTGTCCCAATTCATCTCCCCCCAATCCTGTCCCAATTCACCTTCCCCCCAATCCTGTACCAATTCACCTTCCCCCCAATCCTGTCCCAATTCACCTTCCCCCCCCAATCCTGTCCCAATTCCCCTTCCCCCCAATCCTGTCCAATTCCCTTCCCCCCAATCCTGCCCCAATTCACCTTCCCCCAATCCTGTCCCAATTCACCTTTGGCCCAATCCTGTCCCAATTCACCTTCCCCCCAATCCTGTACCAATTCCCCTTCCCCCCAATCCTGTCCCAATTCCCCTTCCCCCAATCCTGTCCCAATTCCCCTTCCCCCCAATCCTGTCCCAATTCACCTTCGCCCCCAATCCTGTCCCAATTTTTTTCCCCCCAGTCCTGTCCCAATTCACCTTCCCCCCCAATCCTGCCCCAACTCGCCTTCCCCCAATCCTGTTCCAATTCACCTTCGCCCCAATCCTGTACCAATTCACCTTCCCCCCAATCCTGTCCCAATTCACCTTCCCCCCCAATCCTGTCCCAATTCCCCTTCCCCCCCAATCCTGTCCCAATTCCCCTTCCCCCCCAATCCTGTCCAATTCCCTTCCCCACAATCCTGCCCCAATTCACCTTCCCCCAATCCTGTCCCAATTCACCTTTGGCCCAATCCTGTCCCAATTCACCTTCGCCCCCAATCCTGTCCCAATTCATCTCCCCCCAATCCTGTCCCAATTCATCTTCCCCCAATCCTGTCCCAAATCATCTCCCCCCAATCCTGTCCCAATTCACCTTCCCCCCAATCCTGTCCCAATTCATCTCCCCCCAATCCTGTCCCAATTCACCTTCCCCCCAATCCTGTACCAATTCACCGTCCCCCCAATCCTGTACCAATTCACCTTCCCCCCAATCCTGTCCCAATTCACCTTCCCCCCCAATCCTGTCCCAATTCCCCTTCCCCCCCAATCCTGTCCAATTCCCTTCCCCCCAATCCTGCCCCAATTCACCTTCCCCCAATCCTGTCCCAATTCACCTTTGGCCCAATCCTGTCCCAATTCACCTTCCCCCCAATCCTGTACCAATTCCCCTTCCCCCCAATCCTGTCCCAATTCCCCTTCCCCCCAATCCTGTCCCAATTCCCCTTCCCCCAATCCTGTCCCAATTCCCCTTCCTCCCAATCCTGTCCCAATTGACCTTCACCCCCAATCCTGTCCCAATTCATCTCCCCCCAATCCTGTCCCAATTCATCTTCCCCCAATCCTGTCCCAAATCATCTCCCCCCAATCCTGTCCCAATTCACCTTCCCCCCAATCCTGCCCCAATTCACCTTCCCCCAATCCTGTCCCAATTCACCTTTGGCCCAATCCTGTCCCAATTCACCTTTGGCCCAATCCTGTCCCAATTCACCTTCCCCCCAATCTGCCCGATTTCACCTTCCCCCCCAATCCTGTCCCAAATCCCCTTCCCCCCAATCCTGTCCCAATTCACCTTCCCCCCAATCCTGTCCCAATTCAACTTCCCCCCAATCCTGACCCAATTCACCTTCCCCCCAATCCTGTCCCAATTCCCCTTCCCCCAATCCTGTCCCAATTCACCTTCGCCCCAATCCTGTCCCAATTCCCCTTCCCCCCAATCCTGTCCCAATTCTCCTTCCCCCCAATCCTGTCCCAATTCACCTTTGCCCCCAATCCTGTCCCAATTCACCTTCCCCCAATCCTGTCCCAATTCACCTTCACCCCCAATCCTGTCTCAATTCACCTTCCCCCCCAATCCTGTCTCAATTCACCTTCCCCCCAATCCTGTCTCAATTCACCTTCCCCCCCAATCCTGCGACAATTCACTTTTCCCCCAATCATGTCCCAATTCACCTTCCCCCAATCCTGCCCCAATTCACCTTCCCCCAAATTCTGCCCCAATTCACCTTCCCCCAAATTCTGCCCCAATTCACCTTCCCCCAATCCTGCCCCAATTCACCTTCCCCCCAATACTGTCCCAATTCCCCTTCCCCCAATCCGGTCCCAATTCACCTCCCCCCAATCCTGCCCCAATTCACCTTCCCCCCAATCCTGTCCCAATTCACCTTCCCCAATGCTGTCCCAATTCACCTTCCCCCCAATCCTGTCCCAATTCCCCTTCCCCCCAATCCTGTCCCAATTCACCTTCCCCCCAATCCTGTCCCAATTCCCCTTCCCCCCAATCCTGTCCCAATCATCATCCCCCACAATCCTGTCCCAATTCACTTTCCCTCCAATCCTGCCCCAATTCACCTTCCCCCCAATCCTGTCCCAATTCACCTTCCCCCCAATCCTGCCCCAATTCACCTTCCCCCCCCCAATCCTGTCTCAATTCACCTTCCCCCAATCCTGTCCCAATTCACCTCCCCCCCAATCCTGTCTCAATTCACCTTCCCCCCAATCCTGCCCCAATTCACCTTCCCCCCAATCCTGCCCCAATTCCCCTTCCCCCCAATCCTGCACCAATTCACCTTCCCCCAATCCTGTCCCAATTCACCTTCCCCCCAATCCTGTCCCAATTCACCTTCCCCCCCCCAATCCTGTCCCAATTCACCTTCCCCCCAATCCTGTCCCAATTCACCTTCCCCAATCCTGTCCCAATTCCCCTTCCCCCCAATCCTGTCCCAATTCACCTGCCCCCAAATCTTGTCCCAATTCACCTTCCCCCCAATCTTGTCCCAATCCCCCTTCCCCCCAATCCTGCCCCAATTCCCCTTCCCCCAATCCTGTCCCAATTCACCTTCACCCAATCCTGTCCCAATTCCCCTCCCCCCAATCCTGTCCCAATTCCCCTCCCCCCAATCCTGTCCCAATTCACCTTCACCCAATCCTGTCCCAATTCCCCTCCCCCCCAATCCTGCCCCAATTCTCCTTCCCCCCAATCCTGCCCCAATTCTCCTTCCCCCCAATCCTGTCCCAATTCTTCTTCCCCCAATCCTGTCCCAATTCTCCTTCACCCCAATCCTGTCCCAATTCACCTTCCCCCCAATCCTGTCCCAATTCACCTTCCCCCAATCCTGTCCCAATTCACCTTTCCCCAAATCTTGTCCCAATTCACCTTCCCCCCAATCTTGTCCCAATCCCCCTTCCCCCCAATCCTGCCCCAATTCACCTTCCCCCAATCCTGTCCCAATTCACCTTCACCCAATCCTGTCCCAATTCCCCTTCCCCCCAATCCTGCCCCAATTCACCTTCTCCCAATCCTGTCCCAATTCACCTTCACCCAATCCTGTCCCAATTCCCCTTCCCCCCAATCCTGCCCCAATTCACCTTTCCCCCAATCCTATCCCAATTCACCTTCCCCCCAATCCTGTCCCAATTCCCCTTCCCCCCAATCCTGCCCCAATTCACCATCCCCCCAATCCTGTCCCAATTCCCCTTCCCCCCAATCCTGTCCCAATTCACCTTCCCCCCAATCCTGTCCCAATTCCCCTTCCCCCCAATCCTGTCACAATTCACCCCCCAATCCTGCCCCAATTCCCCTTCCCCCCAATCCTGCCCCAATTCATACCCGCATCCAGTCCCTTGACCTAATTCTGCCCCAAGTCCAATCCTAAAGTATATTAATTTAGTCAACTTCTGTTGGTGTCACACAGGGAGAGTCAAAACCTAGTGTATCCTTCAATGATGCAGGTTTAGAAATGATGCAAGCTCCTGTGTAACCATTAGTGAATCTCTGTGTATATTAGTAAATCTCCGTGTCTATGTTAGTGAAGCTCTTGTGTTTAGAGAAGTGTTTAATGGCTTATTCACTGCCTTGATCTTGGTCTGACTGAGTAAGCACAATGTACGCAGCACGCAGCAATAATTTGGCACAAGTGGAAGAATTGGTATAAAGAAGCAAGCCCTGCTCAACTAGTAAACAGAACTGAAATACACACCATGGTTCACAGCTCGAACAGCACACTCTGATACACACAGACCATTAACAAAATGAGAGTACATCAAATATCCACTGGATCGGGCTGGCTCCCACCACGCCAGCACTTCCTGCTCGCAGTAATGGGCCAATTACAAAACACTTTGTGCAATGATGCAAGGCAATTCCAGCAACTTCATTTTAATCGGACTATTCCTTGCTGACGGCAGACTGTCCAGTCCACTCTTTGCAGGTATTGAATCCTACATATGTAAGCAGGCAATCAATGTCCTGTACTGGAAAGAATTTCTCAGCATATACAACATGTACTGTAACAGGGTGTATATACACCAGTACTTTGACAGGGTGAATATAATCCAGCACTGTAACAGGGTGAATATACACCAGTACTGTGACAGGGTGAATATACTCCAGTACTGAGACAGGGTGAATATACACCAGAAATAACAACAGAAAATGCTGGAAAAACTCAGCAGGCCAGGCAACATCCGTGGAGAGAAAATAGAGTCGACGTTTCGGGTCTAACGCTTTTTCAAAACGGGAAAGGAAATGAAATAGATCGAAAGGCAGGGCTGGGAGAGAACAAAAGAAGTGAAGAGACATTAAGAGGTATTCAAAACGAGACGAGATGGTGATAGGACTAGTGGAGACAAAAGACGGCTCAGATTAGGTGTGCAATGTTCTGGCAGAATGAGAGACAGCTGCCATGTGGGAGAGAAAAAAAAGGGGGAGGGGGGAAAAGGGCCAAAACAAAGATGTGGATAAAATATAAGCAAAAATGTAATGGGGGCCTGTAAAGTCTGTGGTTTGTACGGTTAATAACGACACAGACTTCAGGAGTAACAAACAAACAGGTCTTTACTATTCGAAGGTCAGGGCGAATCTGCCCCAGCAATCCTGCCACAACACTTATATACTGGTGTGGTCACTATCGGTATTACAGTATACAGAAGCCAAACAAATAGTGCCACACCTAAAGTAGTTCTCTTAAAGGTGAACGGTTACATTCAATAGTTCCCTTAAAGGTAGACGGGTACATACACTACAATCCTCCCTTTTTAGCTTATTACTTACAGAGTCCCCGTTAAACATACATATCTTCAACTTCCTATAAAACAAATTACAGATATAATCTCGGTGGAGTCAATGTCATATAAAACAATTTACAGATATAATCTCGGTGGGAACAGTTCACAGGTTCAGTCTCTGCGGAAACAGTTCATAGATTCAGTCTCTGATCTTGACTCGTTCCGAACAACATCTCTTTGGTGTAGCCGGTTCACATGGCTAGCGTGACTCCTCCATAGCCTTTTTCTTGACGTAACAGCTTGAACTTTCATCCTGTTGAACCAGCAGTGCGGACTTTTACAACCAACTGGCTGTCTTGATATTTTCCAGTTTTTCAACTAATTTAGTTCCTTTCGTAGTGTCCCGCCTGAGATGGTAGAAGTGCTAATATTTTAGACAGTTATTATCTTCTGCTTCTTCTTTTTCTTTTCTGCCTTTTTGACACTCTCGGAGCTCCTTTCTCGACTGCCAGCTGTAGCGCCACCAACTCTCTATGTTCCTTAGACCTTAAGTGCTTCATCCGGATTTCAGCACTTTGGGAGTTTTCATCACAAACTGAGCAGACCAGATCCTCGTAATATTCAGTGTCACTCAACAGGTCATGGTAATATTTGGGGTCGTCCTGAGTTAGGCCAGTGAGAGGCCCTTCTACTTCCTTCTTATCCATCTGGACGTTAGCCGATGGTGGTTCCTTCCCTAACCATCTTTCTTGAAAAGACTTCTTCAAACATTCATATTCATTCCGCTCTTCCGGGGATGTCTGCCATTCCTTCACTACTGGCCTCATTTGTGAGTTCAATACCTTCCCTTCCATCGGGGATTTCGTTGTCAGGCTATTTAATCCTTCTACTGGAGTATCTGTTTCCACCCCCTTCTGTTCCCCTTGACGCAATTCAGCGTACTTTTGGCATCCTTGTAAAAGCTGTGTTGCCACCTCAGCTATCTCCGTGACTTTTGGAAGCTCCGAATTCTTTCCCTTTGAACCCTGAAACTCGTGTTCCCATTTTGGAGTCTTGTCCCTCAGCGTGTGTAAGAGTTGGCTGGCCGTTAACTCTTCTACGGGGACACTGTGGATTAGAGTCTTCTCCATTTCATCCACCTTTCTCTCCAATGTTTTCACCTTCCTTTCCTCTGGTACTTTGGTTTTAAGCGTTCGAAGAAGTTGCGCCTTGATGTTCTCTAACTCCTGTTCAGGGGCCATTCCTACAGTCTCTGTGATCCTTCCAGTTGCCTTTCCTTCCACTGCCCGGATTCCTAGTTGAATATGTTCTTCAAGTTGTTGAACCTCGGCCATTGCCGCCTCATATTTGTCCTGGGTTGCCTTCAATAATTTAATGAGTTCTTGGACATCTTGAATTTCATGTTCTGCTATGTCTTCCACCTCTAATTTTTCATCGATGGATGGAATCTCTACCGATGAGTCTGTCTTGGCCTGGAGCTCATCAAACATTTCCTGCAGCCTTTGTAATTCTCGCTCATGTTCAACCTTTAGCTGTTCAGATGCTTTCACTAAAACTAGCTTTTCGGAGGTTGCCGAGTTAACCCCTTCCAGGATTGTAGTCTGGGCCTGTTCATACTGTTCTTTCAACTTGTTACACTCTGTTTGCAATGAGTCGTAGAGATGAACTGGGATAAAATCCTGGCTTCCTGAAGATTCCTCTTCCTTTGGTTCGTTCTGTAAATATTCTAGTTCCTGAACAGCATCAGGGGAATGTGATTGGTATTTGGCCACGATGGCTCTATGGTCGCTCTCTGCTTGAGCTAGCTGTCTCTGTTGTCTTTCCAGGTTCTCCCATTCGGTGTCCCAGAACTTTTCCATATTTTTCATCTCTTGTACGAGACGGTCACTCAACTGTTCTAATTGTTGTCGTACTTTGACATAAGTTTGAGTCCGAACTCGGTGTTCTTCCGTCGTGAATGAATCCTTTGCTTGAACAGGCTCAGAATTCTCTGTCAACCTGGAGTTCTGCTCTGCAGTTTTATTCTTCTTGGTAACATAAGTCCTTCTGCATGTCTTCGATTCCTTCCCCATCGTCGGCAAGTCCCTTTTAGCCTTGTCTTCCATATTTGAATTGGTCTTATCTTCATCCATTTCAGAATCTGAGCTGATAGCTTAATGGCTTATTATGGCTTTTAGGTAGTGCCATTCCATATCTATTTTCTTAATCCACTCCCGTCCTAGAAGTGGTGGTCCTCCTTCAGGTAATACGTACAAGTTCATTCTTGGGTGTTCTTTACCCCTATCTCTCACCTTGACTCTTATTTTCCCCATGGGGTATACGTTATGCCCCGTGTATGTCTGTAATACGAACTTGGTATTTCTTAAAGGTATGTGAGAGAATAGCCGGTGGTAGTCCCTTCGGTTGATGACTGATAGAGCTGATCCAGTGTCCAGCTCCATCCTTACTTGGACTCCAGCTATTTTTAGTATGACCCAGATGGTTTGTAGATCCGTTTCTTTACCCACATTGTGGATTCTCAGACTACCCAGCTCCTGGTTGTTTGGGTCTGAGTCTGAATTCTGTTCGTCTGAACTCTTCTCAGCCACCTTGTGTACCTTGTTGTACTTTTCTTGTGGTGGCTTCCTTTGATTGTTGGTCTTCTTCCCTGACCGGCATACCTTCGCGATGTGACCCAGTTTGCCACATTTCCTACACTCTTGGTTCTTAAACCAGCATTGATTCTGGTCATGCGTTGTCTTCCCACAACGGTAGCATTTTGTTGTGCTTGAAGTAATTTGGTCCACCCCGAGTGCCGCCGCCTTTAGTTGCATTTCCGCCGTTCCTTTCACTGCGGCTTCGTGCGATGCAGCTATAAGGACAGCCCTGTCCAGTGTGAGGTCGTTCTCTTCCAGTAGTCGCTTCTGCGTCCCTTCTTTGGACAATCCGCATACGAACTTGTCCCGCAGTGCTTCTGTCAGATTCCCTCCGAACTGGCAGTATTTCGCTAGCCTACGCAGTTCGACCAAGTACTCCGCATTGCTTTCGTCTTTCCTCTGCGTTCTTGCGTAGAATTTGAATCGTTCAGCCAGCATCAACGGTGTGGGGTTCAAGTGGTCCTTCAGCACAGCCACAATCTCTTCGAAAGTCTGATCCGCTGGTTTATCTGGTGCTATTAGATGCTTCAAGAGCCCGTATGTTTTTGCCCCCATCGAGTTTAGCAATGTTATCGCCTTGTCGTCTTCCTCTATTTTGTTGGCTTCGCAATAGATCTCTATGCGTTCCACGTACGTGGCCCAGTCTTCTATTTCAGAATTAAAGTCGTTAACATTCCCTCGCTTAGGCATCTTTCTTCCCTTGGGAGCAGCACCAGTATTTCTTTAAGTATTCTTATTTATTTGTTTATTTCTAAGATGGCGGTTTTCCCGCGAAATCGGCGGTTTCCCGCTCTTTCCTTCTCTCCCCTCCCACTTCAATGGCGGTATGTCAGTTAAGATGGCGGTTTTCCCGCGAAAATGGCGGTTTCCCGCTCTTCCTTTCTCTCCCCGCCCACTTCAATGGCGGTTTCCCGCTTCTGTCGTCTCCTCCGCCTAATGGCGGCTTCCCGCGTTTCTTCCTGGTGGAAGGGGTACGCTTTCCCCACAGCGGACAGGTTCAGCCGCTGGGCTGGCTCTCGCACAGCTCCCCTTACTCGGCTCTGTCTTTTCCTCCCGCCCGCACGGCTCTACCGGCGCTGGGTACACCCCGTTAACGGAGGACAGTTCAGCCGCTGGACTGGCTCTCGCGCAGTCTCTCTCTCCGTACCCAGCTCTGTCGCTCTCTCTCCCGCACGTTCGGTTCTACCGGCCCTGGGTACCCCGTTGGTGGAGAACAGTTCAGCCGCTGGACTGGCTCTCGCACAGTCTCTCTCCCCTTGCTCGGCTCTGTCTCTCCCTCTCCCGCACGTTCGGTTCTACCGGCTCTGGGTACCCCGTTGGTGGAGAACAGCTCAGCCGCTGGACTGGCTCTCGCGCAGTCTCTCTCCCCTTGCTCGGCTCTGTCTCTCTCTCCCACCCGCACGGTTCCTGTTCGCCTCCCAGCCCTCTCGCAGACCGGTGTTTCCCTCCCCGGCTGCGGCTGGGTTTCTCTTCCCGCGCCTACTCCCAGTCTCAGCGCTTCGTGGCTGCGGTCGCTGCCCGGCTTTTCCCGCCGATCGAGGTCCGACTGTTTCACGACGCCGTTGGACCCGACTTTCTGACCGGCTCCGTTCCCCCTCGACCGTGGTCGAGTGCACAGCCCTTATCCTCCGGACATTCTCTACCCCTTCCCCTACTCACAGTCTCCGCGGCCGCCTTGTTTCCAGCTGATCGGCTCACTCCGCACTGTGGTAGAAGGGTAGTCAGTGCCTATTGCAGATGGAAGCTTTTGTTGCTAAAGCCTTCCTCCTTCCTCCTGCTGCAGCCTCGTGTTTTCTTTCAGCAGCACGACGAGGGCGGTTGCCTCTCTTCGACGCTCTTCGTTGCTTTGGTAGTCTTGCCGCAGGGTACGATCGGACTCGTCGTCACTGTAAAGTCTGTGGTTTGTACGGTTAATAACGACACAGACTTCAGGAGTAACAAACAAACAGGTCTTTACTATTCGAAGGTCAGGGCGAATCTGCCCCAGCAATCCTGCCACAACACTTATATACTGGTGTGGTCACTGTCGGTATTACAGTATACAGAAGCCAAACAAATAGTGCCACACCTAAAGTAGTTCTCTTAAAGGTGAACGGTTACATTCAATAGTTCCCTTAAAGGTAGACGGGTACATACACTACAGGGCCGAGGTTATGATCTGAAATTGTTGAACTCGAAGTTGAGTCCGGAAGGCTGTAAAGTGCCTAATCGGAAGATGAGGTGCTGTTCCTCGAGTTTACGTTGAGCTTCCGTGGAACAATGCAAGAGCCCGAGTACAGTGAGGTCTGAGTGGGAATGGGGCGGTGAATTAAAGTGACAGGCGACCAGTAGCTCGGGGTCCCCATTACGGACTGAACGGAGGTCACCCAATCTGCATTTGGTCTCCCCAGTGTAGAGGAGACCACATCGTGAGCAGCGAATACAGTATACTAGACTGCAAGAAGTACAAGTAAATCGCTGTTTTACCTGGAAGGGGTGTTTGGGGCCCTGGACAGTGGGAAGAGGGGAGGTATACGGGCAGGTGTTGCATCTCCTGCGCTTGCATGGGAAGGTGCCGGGCGAAGGGGGCTTTCGAATATACACCAGTACTGTAACAGGGTGAATATACACCTTAACAGTGACAGGGTGAATATACACCAGTACTGTGACATGGTGAATATCCACCAGTACTGTGACAGGGTGAATATACACCTTAACAGTGACAGGGTGAATATACACCAGTACTGAGACAGGGTTAATATACACGAGTAATGTGACATTGTGAATATACACCAGTACTGTAACAGGGTGAATATACACCTTAACAGTGACAGGGTGAATATACACCAGTACTGTGACAGGGTTAATATACACCAGTAATGTGACATTGTGAATATACACCAGTACTGTAACAGGGTGAATATACACCTTAACAGTGACAGGGTGAATATACACCAGTACTGTGACATGGTGAATATACACCAGTACTGTGACAGGGTGAATATACACTTTAACTGTAACAGGGTGAATATACACCTTAACAGTGACAGGGTGAATATACACCAGTACTGTGACAGGGTTAATATACACCAGTAATGTGACATTGTGAATATACACCAGTACTGTAACAGGGTGAATATACACCTTAACAGTGACAGGGTGAATATACACCACTACTGTGACATGGTGAATATACACCAGTACTGTGACAGGGTGAATATACGCTAGTAATGTAACATGGTGAATATACACCAGTACTGTGATGGAGTGAATATACACCAGTGCTGTAACAGGGTGAATATACACCAGTATTGTGACAGGGTGAATATACTCCAGTACTGTAACAGGGTGAATAAACTGCAGTACTGTGACAGGGTGAATATACACCAGTACAGTGACAGGGTAAATATATTCCAGTACTGTGACAGGGTGAATATACTCCAGTATTGTGACAGGTTGAATATACACCAGTACTGAGACAGGGTAAATATACTCCAGTACTGTAACAGGGTGTTATATGCACCAGTACTGTGAGGGTGAATATACACCAGTACTGTTACAGGGTTAATATACTCCAGTACTGTGACAGGGTGAATATACACCAATACTGTAACATGGTGATATAAATATACCAGTACTGTGACAGGGTGAATATACACCAGTACTGTGAACAGGGTGAATATACACCAGTACTGTAACACAGTGAATATACACCAGTACTGTGACAGGGTGAATATACTCCAGTACTGTAACATGGTAAATATACACCAGTAATGTGATAGGGTGATTATACACCAGTATTGTGACAGGGTGCTATATATATACCAGTACTGTGACAGGGTGAATATAATCCAGCACTGTAACAGGGTGAATATACACCAGTACTGTGACAGGGTGAATATACACTAGTACTGTAACAGGGTGAATATACTCCACTACTGTAACAGGGTGATTATACACGAGTACTGTAACAGGGTGAATAAACTCCAGTACTGTAACAGGGTGAATATACTCCAGTACTGTGAACAGGGTGAATATACACCAGCACTGTGACAGGGTGAATATACTCCAGTACTGTGACAGGGTGAATATACTCCAGTACTGTGACAGGGTGAATATACACCAGTACTGAGACAGAGTAAATATACACCAGTACTGTGAGAGGGTGAATATACACCAGTACTGTGACAGGGTGATATAAATATACCAGTACTGTGACAGGGTGAATATACACCAGTACTGTGACAGGGTGAATATACACCAGTACTGTGACAGGGTGAATATACACCAGTACTATGACAGGGTGAATATACACCAGTACTGTGACAGGGTGAATATACACCAGTACTGTGACAGGGTGAATATACACCAGTACTGTGACAGGGTGATATAAATATACCAGTACTGTGACAGGGTGAATATACACCAGTACTGTGACAGGATGAATATACACCAGTACTGTGACAGGGTGAATATACACCAGTACTGTGACAGGGTGAATATACACCAGTACTGTGACAGGGTGAATATACACCAGTACTGTGACAGGGTGAATATACACCAGTACTGTGACAGGGTGAATATACACCAGTACTGAGACAGGGTGAATATACACCAATACTGAGACAGGGTGAATATACACCAGTACTGTGACAGGGTGAATATACACCAGTACTGTGACAGGGTGAATATACACCAGTACTGAGACAGGGTGAATATACACCAATACTGAGACAGGGTGAATATACACCAGTACTGTGACAGGGTGAATATACGCCAGTACTGTGACATGGTGAATATACACCAGTACTGTGACAGGGTGAATATACGCCAGTACTGTGACAGGGTCAATATACACCAGCACTGTAACAGGGTGAGTATACATCAGTACTGTGACGGAGTGAATATACACCAGTGCTGTAACAAGGTGAATATACACCAGTATTGTGACAGGGTGAATATACTCCAGTACTGTAACAGGGTGAATAAACTGCAGTACTGTGACAGGGTGAATATACACCAGTACGGTGACAGGGTAAATATATTCCAGTACTGTGACGGTGAATATACTCCAGCACTGTGACTGGGTGAATATACTCCAATAATGTAACAGGGTGAATATACACCAGTACTGTAACAGGGTGACTAAACTGTAGTACTGTGACAGGGTAAATATACACCAGTACTGTGACAGTGTGAATATACACCAGTACTGTAAGAGGGTGAATATGCACCAGTAGTGTAACAGGGTGAATATACAATATTACTGTGATGGTGAATATACACCAGTACTGTGACAGGGTGAATATACAGCAGTACTGTAACAGGGCGAATATACACCAGTACTGTTACAGGGTGAATATACACCAGCACTGTGACAGGGTGAATATACACCAGTACTGTGACAGGGTGAATATACACGGGTACTGTAACAGTGCGAATATACTCCAGTACTGTTACAGGGTGAATATACACTGGCACTGTGAACACGGTTAATAAACACCAGTACTGTAACATGGTGAATATACACCAGTACTGTGAGAGGGCGAATATGCACCAGTACTGTTACAGGGTGAATATACACCAGCACTGTGACAGGGTGAATATACACCAGTACTGTGACAGGGTGAATATACACGGGTACTGTAACAGTGCGAATATACTCCAGTACTGTTACAGGGTGAATATACACTGGCACTGTGAACACGGTTAATAAACACCAGTACTGTAACATGGTGAATATACACCAGTACTGTGAGAGGGCGAATATGCACCAGTACTGTAACAGGGTGAATATACAATATTACTGTGATGGTGAATATACACCAGTACTGTGAGACGGTGAATATACACCACGTCTGAGACACGGTGAATATACACCAGCACTGTAAGAGGGTGAATATACACCAGTACTGTGACAGGGCGAATATACTCCAGTACTGTGACAGGGTGAATATACACTGATACTGTAACAGGGCGAATATACTCCAGTACTGTTACAGGGTGAATATACACCGACACTGTGAACACGGTGAATATACACCAGTACTGTAACATGGTGAATATACACCAGTACTGTGACAGTGTGAATATACTCCAGTACTGTAACACGGTGAATATACACCAGTACTGTGACAGGGTGAATGTACTCCAGTAATGTGACAGGGTGAATATACACCAGTACTATGACAGGGTGAATGTACACCAGCACTGTAAGAGGGTGAATATACACCAGTACTGTGACAGGGCGAATATACTCCAGTACTGTGACAGGGTGAATATGCACCAGTACTGTAACAGGGCGAATATACACCAGTACTGTAACAGGGCAAATATACTCCAGTACAGTTACAGGGTGAATATACACCAGTACTGTAACAGGGCGAATATACTCCAGTACAGTTACAGGGTGAATATACACCAGTACTGTAACAGGGCGAATATACTCCAGTACAGTTACAGGGTGAATATACACTGGCACTGTGACAGGGTGAATATACACCAGTACTGTAACATGGTGAATATACACCAGTACTGTAAGAGGGTGAATATGCACCAGTACAGTTACAGGGTGAATATACACTGGCACTGTGACAGGGTGAATATACTCCAGTACTGTGAGAGCGTGAATATACACCAGTTCTGTGACAGGGTGAATATACACCAGTACTGTGACAGGGCCTTCTTCTTATCGTGTCCACGGACAGTCTATACATAGCCCAGCCAGAACTGGACACATTTTTGCGCCTTGTTGTTGGATTCGGCAAGATCTGCAACAGTGCAGGGTTCCTCTAATGATGGGCATTGCAGGAGATGTTGCATAGTCTGTGCCTCAGTTCCACATTCACAAGTTGTCGGGCTGGTTGAATATCCCCATTTGCTTAGTGACACCTTTGAGCAACCTACACCGGTCCTAAGTCTGTTAAGGCACTTTCAGATTTCCCAGTTGCAATTAGCTCCTGGGGGAAGGCTTTCATCAGGTAAAATTTCCATCGCTGGGGGTTGTTCAAGACTGGCGAGCCGGTCTTTCCACAAGGCGATGCGGGCTTCAGATGAGGTTGATTGTAATGGAACAACACTGTTCATGAAGCTCTTCCTTGACTTTAGGCGGCTGGGTGTAGGTGTATGACAATGCAGAGGGTGCCTCTCATCTGATGTTTGACGGAGTCGCTCTTTCTTGCTGGCTACCGTTCTTCTTATATCAGGGGGAGCGATACCCGCCAGGATATATAGGCTGTTGGTTTTAAGCAACCTGTGATAAATCGGCAGCTTGCATTCAGAACATCATCCATCTTCTTGGCATGAGTAGACCTTTCCCATGCAGGGCAGGCGTATTCGGCAGTGGAATAGCAAAGAGCAAGTGCACTGGTTCGCAATGTTTTTGGGCTTGCTCCCCATCTTGTGTTAGTGAGCTTATTCAGGATGTTGTTTCGTACGCTCACTTTTGCCTTTGTCTTCTCGATGTGGTTCTTGAAGGTGAGGCATCGGTCAAGGGTGACTCCTAAGTAGATAGGGTGCTCGCAATGCGTCAGTGTTGCTCCACACCAGGTTACTTTCAACTGGCGTTTGGTTTCACGGTTTCTGAGGTGGAATGCACAAACTTGCGTCTTTGATGGGTTTGCGCGAAGGTGGTTTTCTTCATAGTAGGATTTTAGTCCCTCCAAGGCCTCAGAAAGCGTTTTCTCCACGGTGTTAAAATCAGTGCTTTGGGCAGTGACACATAAGTCATCAGCATATATAAAAAGGCGTGTGACACTGTCTATAGGTTGGTCATTCGTGTAGATGTTGTACAGCAGCAGTGCAAGCACGCTTCCCTGAGGAAGACCATTCTTCTGAATACGCCACCTGCTGCGCTTCCCACCTAGTTCAACATAGAACCGGCGATTCTGAAGCATGCTTTCTAACAGCTCTGTTAAGTGAATATCTTTTGTCATCTCTAGAATCTTGCAGAGGAGACGTCTATGGTTCACTGTATCGTATGCTGCTGACAGGTCTACAAAAACAGCACCTGTTACCAACCCTTGCACAAAACCATCTTCGATTTGTTGTGTGAGGTTGAGCAGTTGGCTTGTTGTTGATTTGCCAGGGCGGAAACCTGCTTGCTCTGGAATGATCTTCTCATCTACAGTTGGTGCTATCCTATTGAGTATCAGGCGTTCAAACAGCTTATAGGTGTGGCAAAGCAGTGAAATTGGCCGAAAACTCTTAGGATCTGAGGGATCTTTTCCAGGCTTTAATAGTGCTATTACATGTGCCTTCTGCCAGATATTAGGTGGCTTGTGTGTTGCCAGACAGTGGTTGAACAATTGTAGGAGCCACTTCTTTGCTTGCTGTCCAAAATGCTTTATTTATGACAAGGTGAATATACACCAGTACTGAGACAGGGTGAATATACACCAGTACTTTGACAAGGTGAATATACACCAGTACTGTGACAGGAGTGTAAGGTTCTCAAAATTCCCACATTCCCCCAAGGTTATTAAAAGGGACCCTGTATGGACAATTTAAAAAGGGTACCCAGAAAGATGGCGTCCGCACCTCGTGACCAAAAGCCTGTAAGATTTTAAAAGCATGGACTCTGCAGCACAAGCAGGCAGCTTTGCGAAATCGAAACTTAAAATGCATTTCTGTGAAAAGGACTTTGTGTTTGAGAAAACCAGACAGCTTAGGCAAACACTGAATATGCATTGCGTCAGATCGAAACAGATCAAGCCCAGTTAGGGCTTAGCATAAGGCCATTAGTGTGTCCGCATAAATAATCGGAAACAGCTCAAGGGAGCCACCAAGGCTGGACAGACCGATTAAAATGCATTAATGACAATACAACCCTGACACCGGGGCCATCAGGTGCAATAAAACATAGAAACATAGAAACATAGAAGATAGGAGCAGGATTAGGCCATTCGGCCCCTCGAGCCTGCTCCGCCATTCAATGCGATCATGGCTGATCATCCAAATTCAGTACCCGGTCCCTGCTTTCTCCCCATACCCCTTGATCCCTTTAGCCTTGAGAAATATATCCAACTCCTTCTTGAATATATTTAATGAATTGGCCTCTACTGCCTTCTGTGGTAGAGAATTCCACAGGTTCACCACTCTCTGGGTGAAGAAATTCCTCCTCATTTCTGTCCTAAATGGCCTACCCCTTATCCTTGGAATGTGACCCCTGGTTCTGGACTCCCCGACCATCGGGAACATCCTTCCAGCATCTAGTCTGTCTAGTCCTGTTAGAGTTTTATAAGTTTCAATGAGATCCCCTCTCATTCTTCTGAACTCCAGCAAGTACAAGCCCAATCGATCCAATCTCTCCTCATACGTCATTCCTGCCATCCCAGGTATCAGCCTGGTGAATCTTCGCTGAACTCCTTCCATGGCAAGAACATCCTTCCGCTGATAAGGCAACCAAAACTGCACACAATACTCAAGATGTGGTCTCACCAAGGCCCTGTACAACTGCAGCAAGACATCTTTGTTCCTGTACTCAAACCCTCTCGCTACGAAGGCCAACATACCATTTGCCTTCTTAACAGCCTACTGCACCTGCATGCTTACCTTCAGCGACTGGTGCACAAGGACACTCAGGTCTCGTTGCACTTCCCCTTCTCCCAATCTATTGCCATTCAGATAATAATCTGCCTTCCTGTTTTTGCTACCAATGTGGATAACCTCACATTTATCCACATTATATTGCATCTGCCATGCTTCTGCCCAATCACCCAACCTGTCCAAATCATCCTGGAGTTTCTCGGCATCCTCCTCACAGCACACACGCCCACCCAGCTTTGTGTCATCTGCAAATTTGGAGATATTACATCTAGTTCCCTTGTCTAGATCATTAATATATATTGTGAATAGCTGGGGTCCAAGGACCGATCCCTGCGGTACCCGACTAGTCACTGCCTGCCACTTGGAAAAAGAACCGTTTATTCCAACTCTTTGCTTTCTGTCTGCCAATCAGTTCTCTATCCAAGTCAGTACCTTGCTCCCAATCCCATGTGCCTTAACTTTACATGCTAATCTCTTATGCGGGACCTTATCGAAAGCCTTCTGAAAGTCCAAATACACCACATCCACTGGTTCTCCCTTATCTATTTTACCGGTTACATCCTCAAAAAATTCCAGTAGATTAGTCAAGCACGATTTACCCTTTGTAAATCCATGTTGACTTTGTCCGATCCTGTCACTGTTTTCCAAGTGCTCTGCTATTACATCTTTTATAATGGACTCTAGCATTTTCCCCACTATCGATATCAGGCTTACCGGTCTGTAATTCCCCGTTTTCTCTCTACCACCTTTTTTGAATCGTGGGGTAACATTAGCTACCCTCCAATCCATGGGTACTGTTCCAGATTCCATCAAATGTTGGAAGATGATCAGCAATGCATCAGCAATAAACGGTCATCTAAAGCCAGTTAACTTAGATTGGTATAATTATATTAAACGAGCGCGCCTAAATTGTACAAAAGGCTGACCTGATTTGGCGCGCAGATAAGGGCCTTCGACGGGAGTATAATTGTAGGCCCATTGGTAGCCACGCTCTCTTCCTCCTGCGCTTGCTACCTGGCCACTGCCCGTGTCTTCCCCAAATCCATCAGGGACGCCCGGTACAGCACCAGGTGAACAAGGGCAGACCAGGCCAGACGAGACGAGACGAGACGAGACGAGATGAGATGAGATGAGCTGAGATGAGACGAGACGAATTGGAAGAAGATTGAAGACGCTTCGAATAATCGGGCCTTCAATCCAGCTTACGTGCGAATATCTTCATGCAAAAGTCAACTGCCACCCGAAGAAGAAGAACCATCATCCCTGCGAGGTAAAGTACCCAAGCAAAGACTTTAATCTCGGGGTACTTTACCGGGATGATGCCATTGCAGTGCCCTGAGACCACGTGACGACGGCAGGCCCCAGAGAGCACAAAGAGCGAACTCCAAAAACTGCAACCGGCTTAATCGACAGGTTTTCGAACTGTCAAAGGAACCCCATTGGTGAGCATGAATTCCTGGCCCCTCTTAGCTTAATCTAGTTAGGTATTATAGGTGGTATAAGGGTTAAGGGATTTTATTAATGTGTGTTGTTCCCTCAATGTGCCATGTGTTCCCCATTCCCATTTAAGTGTATTCTTTTGATAAGCCTGTAACTACATAGTGATTTTTCAGTATTTGTAATTTTTATTCCTGTTTTAATAAAGTTTACGGTTTCTTGCACCAAGCCAATTGTCTACTCGTTTTCTGTATCACCGCCTGTACCTAAGTCCGGTGTCGAGAACCTAGGGGTGTGGGAGTGATTCGAACCACTCACAGGCAGTCAGGGGCATAACTGACTGGGCACACGCCACCTCCTACAGAAAATGGTGACCGTGGCAGGACTCCGGCATCAGGGTTGCGCTGCAGTAGACAATGGTTCGGATCAGCAAACCATGATGGAGGAAAGGATTTCTGATTATGTGTTTAGCAAGGTGAATATCATGAAGAAGTGGATCACCACTCTGTTAAGGGCTGGGTGTCCGGTAGATGCAGCAGCTAAGTGGACAGAGGGAAAGGAACACAAGAAGCCCTTAGAGAAGGCAGTCTGGCTGATGTGTTTCAAAAAGTAGGTCCAGCTTTTGGACAGGCTCGTTGCAGCACAGGCAGCCGAGTTAAAGGAGTCAACCCTGGAGATCCAGGACAAGGCTCTAGCAGGGGAAAAGTTATTAGTAGCATTGCAGGCCCTGAATCAGGAGAGATTGTATTTAATGGGAGAACACAAGGCCCAGTTGGAATACCTACAGTGCCAAGTCACCGAAGCCAAGGGAAATGAGTTAAGGTTTGCTGGAAAAGAACGCCCGCTTGGCAAGGCAAGTTAGGGAACAGGAAGAGAAAGTGCAGGAGGTAAAGGCAGCTTATAAGCTACCGAGTGAACAGGGGTTTGAGGAGGCAGACCACGGCCCCTGCAAGCAGCGGATAGGAAATCTGTGCCTGGCCCTCAGGAAGGCAAAAGGCATGGTATGCCTTATAAGCCCGAAGGCAGGTCAGGCGGATTTTATGGGGAATGAGGGGAGGACAGTTAAAACATCACTGGTAGTGCCCAGGGACGACCTGGTTGAGAGAGAGAAGATCTCACGACCACCACCCGTAGCGCCAGGTTTCAGCGAGGTCTGGCAGCAAGGGGAGGTGGAGCCAGAGGTGGGAGCAGAGGTGGAGCAACCCCCGCCAGAGAGGTCAGAGCCGGGACCGATGTGCCTGGCCCGGCATCGGAGGTTCGGCCTACCCGTCAATGGCGATGATGAGGGACCCCTCCAAAACCAGTTCGTATTACCCTACAGCACCCAACAGCTTGGGGCTATGGTGAGCCATATCCCAAAGCTCTCCGAAAAGGGAGACCCCTCGATCCACTTCAGGGAAATATAGCAGGCAGCCAGCGTCAACGACTGCGATGGCGCTGAGCAGGCCAAGATGCTGCTATTCTCCCTGGAGAGTAGTCTCCTCCAATCCCTCTCTGACGAGTGTAAGAAGAGGCAGAGCGGGTGTGAGGAGCTCAGGGATGAAGTTCTAGAGGCCATGGGGATGAATGAGGGAAGTCCTTTCTCCCGTGTGGCGAAGACGGTCCAGCTCGCAGGGGAAGCCCCGCAGGCTTTCGCGGACCGGTTATGGCCGGTGTACCGTAGGGCCTATCCGGGGATGCCGCACCGGGTGTTCCTGAACGGGGATCCCCTGGCCCATTGGCTCTGTTGCCTGGTGGCGAACAGCTTGCCACAAGTCCGGGCCAAGGCAGAAGTCTGGTTCGACCCCAAGAACCCCCAGACCACCGAACTTACAGTGATCAGACAGTTGACTCTAGCCTATAAAAACAGTAGGGGAACCGATGCACACCCACCCAAGGGGAAGGTGCATGAGGTAAAACCTGGACCGGGTAGGAAAGAGTGGCACCAGGAAGGGAATAACCCCCCCAACACAAAGACGAATTGTTACGGGTGTGGGAAGGATGGTCATTGGCGGAAGGAGTGCAAAAATCCTTGGAAAGACAACAAGGGAAAGAATTCCACGGCCCCAGCCCAAAAGGCAGAGGCAGGAATCCCTCCCGCAGCGGTCGAGTCATTTTTGGACGCCATGTGGTCCTTATTGACTGGCCAGGGGAAAGTAGCAGCCGCTACCGGTCCTCTGACCCCGTCAGCCCCATCCAACCCACAGCCCGGATTAGAGCCAGCGCAGCCTGTTTACCTGTGTTCTCTCCGGTACGATGAATGGAAAAGACCCCTCGTGGAGATGGACGTGGAAAGGGTGAAGGGGACCTATCTGTTGGACACGGGGGCACCATGCACCGTGGTCCATTCAGATAACCCCACCACCTCACCTCTCTCTAACGGGGTCCATACAGTCTGTTGGGGTTCACAGGCAAAGAACAGGCTGGCTCGTTTTCCATCCCGCTCGCCATTCGGTTAGGACCGCTCCGCTCCAGTGGACCTGTGTCCTGATGAAATGGGAAGTGGAGGGTGGAAGAGGGGTCCTGGCAGCCGACTTTATTGTAGGCCACGGGATCCTAGTAGATTTGAGGAATCATTGCCTATGGGGGGCAAGTAAAGGAAAGGACGGCGAGATAGTAGTAATCCCAGGAAAGGAAGGGAAGGGGACCCTATGCACCATGAAGCCCAAAGAGGGTTATAACCTCGAGCTCATGGTCAGGAACACCCCACAGGAGTTCCAGGCATTTGTGCAGGCCCACCTGGCCACATTTGCCACACACAAACACGACTGCGGGAGGGTCAACGGATTTGAGGTCAGCGTAGACGGGGACCCCATGGCCCGACCACAGAAACAGTATAACTTCCCCAGGGAAGTGGAGCCAGACATGGAAGCAGCCATGTCCTCGTTAGTACAGCAGGGAGTTCTGAGACCGATAGCCACCCACGTAAACTCTCCATTGTGGCCGGTTAGAAAGCCGGACAATTCCTGGAGGGCCACGGCGGACTATCGAGTGCTCAACAGTAACATCCCAGCCTGTGCACCCACGGTAGCAGCAGTTGCTGACCTGATAGGAAGTATCCCAGTGTCCGCGACCACGTTCACGGTGCTGGATATTTCCAACTGGTTTTGGTCCATCCCTTTAAGGAGGGAGGATCAGTACAAGTTTGCCTTTACGTTCAAAGGGCAACAGTACACGTGGAACTGCTTGCCTCAGGGCTTCCACAATAGCCCCAGCATTTTCCTTCAGTGCATGCAAACAGTTTAAAGGATTTTAGCCAGCCCAGACAGTTGGTGCAGTATGTGGATGACCTGCTCCTGTTCACTGATTCAAGAGAGAAGCATGGCCCACTATTGGCTGAACTGCTGGAGCTGCTCGGGCAGAAGGGTTTCAAAGTAAACCCCAAGAAAGCGCAGATCGGCCAGCAGGAGGTGAAATTCCTGGGCCTGACCGTACGCGCTGGAGAAAGGGCCATAGATAAGGCTAGGAGGGAGGCGGTACAAGAGTTACCGGTCCCCAACACAGTAACGGGTGTGAGGTCATTTCTAGGGCTAACCGGGTACTGCAGAGACTTTATTGAGGACTATGCAGCCACAACGGCCCCTCTGCTCCGACTCCTACACAAGGGAGTGGAGTGGCTTTGGGATGAGGGTTGCCAGGCAGCATTCGTCAGGCTCAAGAAAGTCTTGCAGACCGCACCAGCTTTAGGGGCCATAGATGGGGGGAAAGAGTTTTTCCTGGCGGTAGCAGCCAGTGGGGATAGCCTGAGTGCTGTGCTGCTCCAAGAGCGGCACGGCTGGCTGCGGCCGGTGGTCTACTCCTCCAGGATACTCACAGATGTGGAAAGGAGCTACTCCAATTGTGAGAGGCACGTCTTGGCCACACATTGGGCTGTGAAGAGATCACTGATCTTCACAGGCACCTCTCCCATCACCCTCCTCACCCATCACACACCCACCCAGGTGCTTCTGGATGGGAGGATCAAGGATGGAACAGTGAGCAGTGCCTGCATTGCCCGCTGGACCCTGCACCTCTCACAGATGGATCTTAAGGTGAAGGGTCTCTGTGAGCCAAAGCTCGCAGCCAACATGGTATATCCTGGAACAGCCCACCGGTGTTCCATTGAAGGGGTTTGGGAAGTGAACATAGGTTTACGGGCCGGGATACATCCCACGGGCCGCGAGATCTATGTAGACGGTTCCAGCACGGTATCTGCTGGCGAGCGTCTTACGGGGTGTGGAGTTTACGACCCAGCGGCAAACATTGCCCTGGCGATTAAGCTCCCCAGCACCATGAGCGCCCAGCAGGCTGAACTGTCCGCGGTGGTGTACGTTGTTACACACCCCGAGCTGTAGAAAGTAGTTCCCCTCTTAAAGGTACATACATTACAAAGGGTACTACCAACGAGGAAAAGGTTAGTTACATTCTGTTGTGGACAGGAGAAAAAGGTCTAGATTTGTATAATAGCTGGAGTTTGGCTGAAGAGGAAAAGGAAAACCCTGCGACAATTTTTGATAAATTCAGCAACCATCTAGAGCCTAAACCCAATCACCGTACACACAGATATAAATTCCAGAGTCTAAGACAGGAACCCGGTGAAACAGCTGACAATTTCCTGACAAGGCTGAGAAATGAAGCCAGCAAGTGTAAATTTACACCAGCTAATATGGGGTACAAAACGCCCTGATAGGAAAAGAAAAGCTCAGAATAACAGAGGCTCATGAAGCCACGAAGCAGAAAATGAAAACGCTGATTTCTCAAACAGCTGACATGCGGACGGCTTCTGAGATGGACAACAGAGTGGATGCAGTAAGAGAAAAGTACAACACACAAAGACATGCACATGACAACGGGGGAAACGTGCAGAAATTATGGAAGACCGCACGATTACACAGACAAGAGGAAATATCTAGCATATGGAACAAGCTGCAATGCATGTGGCAAACTAAACCACTGGGAAAAGAGGTGTAGAACGAAGAAAGAAGGAACATACATCAAAAACAAAGGCGGACAGCAGAACCAGAGAAAGAAACATAATATCCATGCCATGGATGAGCAGGATGATGATGATGATCACGACAATGCACTAAACATCGAAACCGTAAAGATACAGCTTCACGAGATGTCCAGAGCGGAAAATACTCTGAGGAGAGAATTGCACACCATCATCCAAATCAAAAAAAAGGTCAAAGGTCAGCCCACAACCATCAACTTAAAGTTGAAGCTGGACACAGGGGCTCAGAGCAACATTCTCCCATTGAGACTGTACCAGCAGATCTTTCCCGAAAACCTGAGAGAAGATGGCTACCCGAAAAATGGTTGTTTAAAGGCAAGTAATGTCACGCTGACAGCATACGGGGGGAGTGAGATTAAACAACTCGGAATAACCTTTATCAAAGGGACACATAAAAGAAAGAACATCAACTGCATGTTCTATGTCACCGACACTGAGGGGCCAGCGATCCTGGGAATAAACAGCTGCGAGAAGTTGAGATTGATCTCAGTGCATCACGAGCTGACGGAAATGCCACTGAAGATAGACAGCAACACCCCACTGGAAAACCGCCCACAAATCAAGAGTAAAAAAGACTTGATAGACATGTATCCGGAATGTTTCGATGATACAGTGGGATGTTTCGGAGATTTCCAATACCACATCACCATCGATCCAGAGGTAAAGCCCGTTATCCATGCTCCACGAAAAGTACCCATCGAGCTGAAGACAAAGCTTGAAAGAGAGCTAAAGGAGATGGAAGAAAAGGGAGTGATCGTAAAGGTCACTGAACCCACAGACTGGGTAAACTCAGTTGTGGTACGAGAAAAGCCAAACGGGCGTCTCAGAATATGTTTGGACCCCAAAGATCTAAACCAGGTGATAAAGAGGGAACACTATCCCACCCCAACGCTAGAGAAGATTACGCCATCACTGGCAGGAGCCAAGGTTTTCTCAAAACTAGATGCCAGAAATGGATATTGGAACGTGAAGTTGGATGAGGAATCAACAACATTCAACACACCATTTGGGCGTTACAAATTCCTGCGGCTACCATTCGGGCTAAAGTTCAGTCAAGATATCTTTCAACAGAAAATAGACGAGACATACAGAGGCTGTGAAGGAGCTATAGGAATAGCTGATGATATTCAGATCTATGGAGCAGATGAAAGAGACCATGACATGCACCTACATGAGGCCATGGAGAGTAGCAGGAAGGCTGGCATCAAGTTAAATGCAGATAAGTGCATAGTTAAAGTCAAGGAATGCCAATTCTCCGGTATGATTTATACACCAGAGGGAGTCAAGCCAAATCCAGAGAAGATTGCAGCGATTGCTGAAATGAAACCACACAAAGACAAGAAAGAGCTGAGGAGCTACCTCGGCTTGGTCCAATACATGAGTTCTTTCATCTCACACATGTCGGAACATACAACAAATCTCAGAGAGCTATTGAAAGAAGACGCCGAATACCAGTGGTCTGAATCACATGAAAGGAATTTCAAACAACTTAAAGAACTGTTGTGCAAAGAAACAAGTCTGTCATATTATGACAGAAGAAAACCAGTCACTCTGCAAGTAGACGCTTCTACCAGAGGACTAGGGGCAGCTCTGGTGCAGGTAGGAAAGCCGATAGCTTTCGCATCAAAGGCCTTGACGTCAGCCAAGACGAGATACGCCAACATAGAAAGAGAACTATTAGCAGTAGTGTACGGATGCGAGAAATTCCATACATACCTATATGGCAGGCGATTTACAATCGAGAATGACCATCGTCCACTAGAACAGATCTATAAGAAGAATCTGTGCAAAGCGCCTGCAAGACTGCAAAGACTACTTCTAAGGATCCAAAGCTATGACTTCACGCTTAAATATAAGCTAGGGAAGGAAATGGTGCTAGCAGATGCGTTGTCTTGATTGTCACTATATGAGAAACACGAGGTGGAGGGCCTAACAGTAAAAGTCCAGCACTTAGTGAATGTTACCCCTACAAAGCTCAGTCAAATCAGAGATGAGACTAGCAAAGATGAGGAGTTGCAACTACTCACACAACAAGTAATACAGGGGTGGCCGGAGAGAATCCAGCAGGTACAGGTGACAATTCGTCAATACTGGACGATTAGAAACGATATTGCAGTAGAAGACGGTATTCTCCTTGCTGGATCGAGGATCATCGTGCCAAAGACGATGCAGACAGAACTTCTCCATCTAATACATGAAGGCCACATGGGAATGGAAAAATGCAAGCTGAGAGCCAGATCAGCTGTATGCTGGATAGGCATGTACAAAAATATCGAACAGATGGTCTTTGCATGTGGTATATGCCAGAAATACAGAAATGCACAACAGAAAGAGGAGATGATACCTAGTGAAATACCGTCAAGACCATGGCACACTGTTGGGGCAGATCTCTTCATGTGCAATCAAGAATGGTATCTCATCGTGGCAGATTACTATTCCAAGTTTCCTTTTGTGAGAAGGATGAAAGACTTGAGAGCCACAACTATCACCAGGATTGCAAAGAGCTTGTTTGCTGAACAAGGAATCCCGGAAAAGGTAATCTGTGACAATGGAACCCAGTTCACATCGAGTGAATTCAGAGCTCTGGCAGAAAAGTATGGGTTCAAAATAGTAACCTCAGCCCCACATTCCCCAAGGGGACACGGGTTCATCGAAAGACTGATCCAGACTGTCAAGAGAACTCTCATCAAAAGTAGTGAGATGGGGGAAGACCAATACCTTGCCCTCCTATCACTCAGATCAACACCACTGAAATCACCTGCGGAATTGCTGAATGGGAGGAAGTTTAAGACTACACTACCAGCAAAAATACATCCTCCCCAGGACCAGGAGGACTTCAGACAAAAGCTGGCAGAAGCACAAATCGTAGGAAGCAAACATTACGATAAACATGCAAAGACGCTACCAGAATTGCTGAATGGACAATCAGTGCATGTGCAAGACCCAGTGTTAAAAACCTGGAATCCAGCCAAGGTCATTGGAAAAGCTGATACTCCAAGATCCTACCTCGTAGAGACTGAACCTGGTAACCAATACAGACGGAACAGACTCCACATCAGACCTTCACCTGAACTGGATAAGCAGCAGGCAAAATCAGCAACATTGACAACACCAGCTACCACAAGCAGTGCAACACCAGAAACAAGCGCTACAAATCAAACAACCACGAGCATGCACACTCCAACTCCAAAGGCGACAGCAACAACAACAACAACAACGAGAGCGGAACACACCAAAACACCACAGAGAGGAATGGTCACCACCAAATCCACAAGATGGAGGGACAACATCCAACCACCTGAGTGATATCGTGAATAAAAAAAAAACTCATGATTCTTTGTAGTTGATAATAATAGTTTAGATATAATATTTGTTAATTTAAATTGTTAAATTTCATGTTTTAGTTTTTTGAGAAAGAGGGATGTTACATTGTTATAGTATCACATCGTTAAATGGAACTACTTTGGTATGGAACTACTTTGGTATGGTGTAGTTATATTGCTATGTGGCACACTGTGCACGGGCAGTGCACAGTGCAGCGTCGGACATCTTTTATCACTCCGCACCATGCGGCAGCACTGCAACAAAGCAAAAATACAGCTAATTAAAAGCACTGACTAAAATGAACTAAAAGTGTCTGTAATATATATATAATATATAAGAACACAAGGAGACACAACAGTAATCACTGTTGTAACGTAGGAAACATGGCAGCCAAATTGCACAAAGCAAGCTCCCACAAACAGCAATGTGATAAATGGCGAGTTAATCTGGTTTAGGTGTTGTTTGAGGGATAAATATTGGTCAGGACACCTGGGAGAACTCCCCTGCTCTTCTTGAAAATAATCAGAGAGAGAGAGAGACAGGGACACAGAGGGAGAGTGACAGTGTGAGACAGAGAGAGAGACAGACAGAAAGACAGAGAGAGAGAGTCTACACTGTCCCCTCAAACACTCCCAGGGCGGGTACAGCACGGGTTAGATACAGAGTAAAGCTCCCTCTACACTGTCCCGACAAACACTCCCAGGGCAGGTACAGCACGGGTTAGATACAGAGTAAAGCTCCCTCTACACTGTCCCCTCAAACACTCCCAGGGCAGGTACAGCACGGGTTAGATACAGAGTAAAGCTCCCTCTACACTGTCCCATCAAACACTCCCAGGGCAGGTCCAACACGGGTTAGATACAAAGTAAAGCTCCCTCTACACTGCCCCATCAAACACTGCCAGGGCAGGTACAACACGGGTTAGATACATAATAAAGCTCCCTCTACACTGTCCCATCAAACACTCCCAGGGTAGGTCCAGCACCAGTTAGATACAAAGTAAAGCTCCCTCTACACTGTCCCAACAAACACTCCCAGGGCAGGTACAGGACGAGTTAGATACAGAGTAAAGCTCCCTCTACACTGTCCCATCAAACACTCCTAGGGCAGGTACAGCATGGGTTAGATACGGAGTAAAGCTCCCTCTACACTGTCCCATCAAACACTCCCAGGGCAGGGTACAGCACGGGTTAGATACAGAGTAAAGCTTCTTCTGCACTGACCATTGAGCATGGTGTGGAGATGCCGGTGTTGGACTGGGGTGGACAAATGTAAGAAGTCACACAACACCAGGTTATAGTCCAACAGTTTTATTGAAATCACAATCTTTCGGAGCGCTGCTCCTTCGTCAGGTGAAGTGGAGAGATGCATAAAGACACAGCTAATGTAGTCAGAGAATAATGCCAGATGATTATAGGTAATCTTTCTAACTGCCATTTATCACACCTCGGCAGAGAGATAATCACAGCAATCAAAGGTGTGAATGGTGTCCAAACAGGTTAGTCAGGAAAACATTACATCAAAGAACAATGAGGTGGGGGTCACAAGAGGTCAAATGTTGCAGATGCTGGGGTCTGTATGAAAAACAAAAAACAGACAAAAAAACATTTTTTTTTGCTGGAAATCACAGCAGGTCCGGCCGCATCTGTGTAGAGATAACAAGCCAACAACGACTCGAGTCTGGATGACCCTACGTCAGGTGGGGTTACATGTAGCATGACATGAACCCAAGATCCCGGTTGAGGCCGTCCTCATGAGTGCGGAACTTGGCTATCAGTTTCTGCTCTATGATTTTGCATTGTCGGGTCGTGTGTCGTGTGTCCCATTGAGCAGTTGCACTTCTCTACATTTCAGTAAAAGGAAGGACGGGTTCTCTGATGATTCAATGGGTTACATGCCCGGCACCGTACTGACCAGTAGATCACAGGTTTGATTTCTGGTTGGTGTTAATTTAGCTGACATGAGGCAGGGAATGAGAGTAGGGGGTAGTGAGGGTGAGGGAGGAAGGATGAGGGGGTGGAGTGAGGAGGAGGAGTAGAGGGTGAGAGGCATGAGGAGGGGAGTGGTGAGAGGAGGGGTGAGGGGACAGGTGAGGGGAGGGGTGAGGAGGAGTGAAGGGGCGGGTGGGAGTGAGAGGGAGGGTTAAGGGGTGAGGTGTAGGGGTGAGGGGTGGGGTGAGGAGGAGGGGGAGGGGTGTGGGGTGGGGTTGAGGGTGATGAGGGGGAAGGGGAGGGTGAGCTGAGGGGTGAAGGGATGAAGGGATGGTGTGAGAGGGTAAAGTGAAGGGGAGGAGGGGCAAGAGTGAGGGTGAGGGGTGTGGGAGAAGAGTGAGGGGTGAGTGGGTGGTGAGGGGCGGATGAGGGGGACGGGTGGGTTGAGGGGGTGGGGTGAGGGAAAGGGTGAGGTAAGGAGGAGGGGGAAGGGTGAGGGAGAGGAGAATGAGGAGGGGTGAGGAGGGGAAGGGTGAGGGTGTGGAGGAGGAGGAGGGGAAGGGGGTGAGGAGAAGGGGAGGGGTGAGGAGGAACAGGAGGGGGAGGAGGAGGGGGAGGAGGAGAGGGAGAGGTGAGGAGGGGAAGTGGTGAGGGGGAGGAGGAGGGGAGGGGTGTGGAGAGGAGAATGGGGAGGGGTGAGGAGGAAGAGGCGGGGAGGGGTGAGGGGGAGGGGAGGGAGGGGTGAGGAGAAGGGGAGGGGTGAGGGTGAGGAGGAACAGGAGGGGGAGCGGTGAGAAGGAACAGGAGGGAGAGGGGTGAGGAGAAGGGGAGGGGTGAGGAGGAAGAGGCAGGGGAGGGGTGAGGAGGAAGAGGAGGGGGAACGGTGAGAGGAGGGGAGGGGTGAGGAGGAGGAGGGGGAGGGGTGAGGAGAAGGGAGGGGTGAGGAGGAACAGGAGGGGGGAGGAAGGAGGGGGAGGGGTGAGGGTGAGTAGGAGGAGGAGGGTGAGTGGTGAGGAGAAGGGGAGGGGTGAGGAGAAGGGGAGGGGTGAGGAGGAAGAGGAGGGGGAGGATGAGGGGTGAGGAGGAGGAGGAGGAGGGGGAGTGGTGAGGAGAGGGGGCGGGGTGAGGGGAACAGGTGGGGAGGGGTGAGGAGAGGGGGAGGGTGAGGAGGAAGAGGAGGGGGAGGGGTGAGGAGAGGGGAAGGGGTGAGGAGGAAGAGGAGGGGGAGGGGTGAGGAGAGGGGGAGGGGTGAGGAGGATGAGGAAGGGGGAGGGGTGAGGAGAGGGGGAGGGGTGAGGAGGAACAGGAGGGGGAGGGGTGAGGAGAGCGGGAGGGGTGAGGAGGAACAGGAGGGGGAGGGGTGGGGGAGGGGGAGGGTGAGGAGGAACAGGAGGGGGAGGGGTGAGGAGAGGGGGAGGGGTGAGGGGGAACAGGTGGGGGAGGGGTGAGGAGAGGGGGAGGGTGAGGGGGAACAGGTGGGGGAGGGGGAGGAGAGGGGGAGGGGGGAGGAGAGGGGGAGGGGGAGGAGGAAGAGGAGGGGGAGGGGTGGGGAGAGGGGGAGGGGGGAGGAGGAACAGGAGGGGGAGGGTGAGGAGAGGGGGAGGGGTGAGGGGGAACAGGTGGGGGAGGGGGGAGGAGAGGGGAGGGGTGAGGAGAGGGGAGGGGTGAGGAGGAACAGGAGGGGGAGGGGTGAGGGGGAGGGGTGCTCTCACTAGCTTTTGGCTGGGATGGCAGAAACCAGAGCAGAGTCTCAGACTTGGACAGGAGCCAGTGACCCTTGGTGGAATTGATGATATCCAGGGAGAGATTGAGTGATTCAGTTAATGTGACCCCCACAGTAAGCAGACACTTGGTTCAACTGACAGAAGAAAGCTGCTGATCTGGGCGAGTAACTGAGAGTGACCAGTTCCACCCAACGCTAGCAAAGAGAGGCTGGCAGACAAACAGAAAGGGAATACCTTTCTGCCTCATCCAAATCACTGCTGCCCATGTCCTAACCCACACCAAGTCCCGTTCACCCATCACCCCTGTGCTTGCTACCCACATTGGCTCCTGGTCTGGCAAAGCCTAAATTTTAAAATTCTCATCCTTGTGTTCAAATCCCTCCATGGCCTCACCCCTCCCTATCTCTGTAATCTCCTCCAGCCCTACAACCCTCCGAGATCTCTGCGCTCCTCCAATTCTGCCCTCTTGCGCATCTCCGATTTCCATTGCTCCACCACTGGTGGCCCTGCCTTCAGCTGCCTAAACCCTAAGCTCTGGAATTCCCTCCCTAAATCTCTCTGACTCTCTCTCCTCCAATAAGTCGCTCCTTAAAACCTACCTCTTTGACCAAGTTTTTAGTCACCTGTCCTGAAGCATCTCCTTATGTGACTCAGTGTTAAATTTGATAACACTCCTGTGAAGCGCCTTGGGATGTTTTACTACGTTAAAGACGCTATATAAATGCAAGTTGACGTTGTTTGTCAGTGAGAAGCCATCCTGGGGATGAACTGAGAAAGAAAATTAGTTGCAGGAATTTAATGAACCACCTCAGTGTAAAGCAAGAGCCTTGCATGGCTGCAGTTACCACAAAGTAACAGGCTCCTGATGGGCTCGGTGGAATTAATTAAAGGTTCCTCACTGAACATGCAGAGACTCACTCGCCTGCTGCTTGGTTCATTCCAGCTCTGTGCTTATTCTATCTCTTTGACGTGTTGGTGTTTAATTTCACGGCTGATTGAGTTAAAATGCTTGTGTTATGCTGCATAGAGCATTAATGTCAGTGACTCTTAGCCTCATGATCCAGTGTGTGATGGAAACCCAAAACATCCCTGTTTCATCTAGTCGGGATGGGGGGAGGGGCTGACAGAATTTGTCTTGATCGTGGCATTCAGATTGTAGCTGGTCCACTGGTGGACTCCCCTCTTCCAGTACCTGTACCTGAGTCATTGTGCTGATCGTCCCACCCCCCACCACCCCCCACCGCCTCAACAGGTGTGGACGCCCATTTTCAGCGGACTAGAGCAGAAGCGGCGGCAGCAAAATAAAGAGCGGGAGTGGAGAAGGCCCAGGACACAGTGGACCAGAGCAGCGATTTACAAAAACAAAAAAAACAAGGGCCTAAAAATTCGGTTGATTTTGGGGCGCAAAGCAACCAGTGCCCGGGCGCAGCGCCGCCAATGCTTCCCGCGAAATTCAGCGGGAAGTTAGCGGCGACTGTAACCGTTAGCTACACGTGACGCTGCGCCGCCGGCGATCTTCATTAGCGCCCCCTGACTTACCGCCGGATGCTATGTCCGATGGGGTCGGGGGGGCCTACCTGTGGCCGGGGCGGCGCTAATTAAAAGGAAGGTGCCGGGCGGCCATTTTTGTTGCTGGCCGCCTGCCAGCACCTGCCCCCTCTGCCATCCCCGGCCTCCTCTGAAGCCCCCCCGCGGAGTGCTGGCTGAGCTCCGTGTGCCCGGCGTTTCTCTTGAGTACTGGGCTCTTTTGCCGGCACTCCGATCCCTGGTGGCCCAGCTGGGCCCCGGGTCGTGCTGCGCTGGGCCCCGGGTCATGCTGCGCAAGGCCCCTCCCTTTTAAGAAGGGGGGGAAGGCCTGCAGTACAGCAGCGCAACGTGCCGCAGCGCCGCGCCCCAAGAGGGAGGTGGGGTGCTTCCAGTAGCACGCCACTTCCCTCTTGGGGCACTACCAACGAATTTCGGCCGCAGGGGCGCTAATTTTTTCAGGGCGCGATGAATTTTTCCCCCAAGGAGTGACATCACAGGACAGCAAGTAGGTGATTAGTTGGTGAGTATTACAGTTTATTTTAATTAAGAGCTGGGTAACTATAACTATTACATTATTAAATAGTAACTTAACTAGATAAACTAATTAATTAATATAACTATAAATAATCATTTGATTAAAAACTTTAAATAATTAATTAAGCAAATAAATAAATAAAGTCTGGAGATGGCAGGGCAGGCTATGTGTCGGGACTGTAGTATGTGGGAGCTTGTGCACAGCGAGACTGTCCCGGATTCCCACATCTGCAGGAAATGTCTCTGCCTTCAGTCGCTCCGGCTCAGAGTCATTGAGCTTGAGTGCAAGTTAGAGACACTCCAAAACATAACGGATGGAGAGGAAATTCTGGACAGTTTTATCCAGAATAAAGTCACACCCCAGAATAAAGTCACACCCCAGAATAAAGTCACACCCCAGAGGAAAGGGAGGGTGTGACTGCTAGGGAGACGGGAAGCGGGGATTTAGGACAGGTTGAGAAGGAGGTCCCGCAGTCACTGGTCCTGTCCATCAGGTACGATGTACTCGCTACCTGTGAGGTCAAGGAAAAAGACTGCGGGGAGGACAGCCACAATGCCGACCAAGGCACCGTGGCTCAGAAGGCTGTCCAAGGCGGGGAAAGAGCAGAATAGAAATGTGGTAGTGATAGGGGACTCTATAATTAGGGGGATAGATAGCGTCCTCTGCAGCCAAGAACGAGAATCCCGAAAGGTGTGTTGCCTACCCTGTGTCAGGGTAAGGGATATCTCGTGGCTGCTGGAGAGGAATTTGGAAAGGGAGGGGGTAAATCCAGTTGTTGTGGTCCATGTCTGAACAAACAACTTAAGTAGGAACAGGGAGGAGGTCCTGCTGAAAGAGTATCAGGAGTTAGGAGCTAAATTAAAAAGCAGGACCTCGAGGGTGATAATCTCTGGATTATTGCCGGAGCCACGTGCAAATTGGCATAGAAACAGTCAGATCAGGAGCATTAACACGTGGCTAATGGGATGGTGTGGGAAAGAGGGGTTCCTTTTCATGGGACACTGGTACCAGTACTGGGACAGGAAGGAGCTGTACCAATGGGACGGGCGCCACCTGAACCGGGATGGAACCCTGTCCTGGCGGAAAGTGTAAAAAGGGAGGTGGCAAAGGCTTTAAACTAGTAAGACGGTGGGAGGGATCTACAAGAAATGAAACCATCCTAAATATAAACAAAACAGGAAAAGAGAGCATAGGAAAGAGTAAAGTAAGGTAGGACATTGATGGCCAGGGAATAAATAGAGTTATAGAATAGAAGTTTAAAAAGATGGTTAAAAATAAAGTGAGAGGAATTGCTTTTAAAAATGAGTTCATCTGTCTGTACAGCAATGCACACAGTGCCCATAATAAAACAGGGGAGATGGAGGCAATCACCAAACATAGTAGGGATTACTGAAACTTTGGGGGCGATTTTCCCACTGGAGGCGAGATGGAGGCAGGTTTCAGTTTGGGTGGGTTTAAAACTGGCCTCCACTGATAGGTTTCAAAAATTTGCAATTTTCCCGTGGTTGGCCACTTGATTTCAGAGGTGTGGGATGCCCTTGCTCAATGAGTGTTTTGGGACTGAAACTCGCCTCTGTTGACAGCACTTTTCCGGTCTGATTTTATGGGTTCTTGCTCCCTTGGCTCATTCCACAGCATTTCTGCGTCTCCTGCACCACCTCCAACATCTTTTGAGAAACCACTATGTTCAATTCCAAGGGCCTACCCGAGGCTCTCGGATGAGGCGCTGCAAATGTTATTTGTGGGGGTGACAGTTAGCATGGAGGTGCTCTTCCACTCATCTCGGAGGAAGAGGCCTGCCAAAGAAACCAAGGCTGTGTGGGTACAGCTGGCAAGGGATATAACCTCCAGATCTGTGTGCAAATAGGGAGACTGTTTCTGTGTATTGATGAAATGCCATCCCTGTTGGAAAGTATTAAAATGATTTGAAGCCAAAATGTTGGTGTTATGCCATCTGTTCTTTCGCCTTGGGCAGCTCCACATTGTGGGCACTGCCACAGTTGCATTGTCAGGTTGGTGGCCTGAGTGAAAGGAGGCCAGAGAGTCATGTCCATTGTCAATGATGTCCTAGGATGGAGCCAAGGACATGTGCCAACTTGGGCAACCTATGCAAATCTGGCCATGATAAGTTCATCCCTTGCATCCCGGGCAGCCAAGTGCTCGCGTGCTGCCGCTGCCGAAGGTCGATACACCGACGCTCTGACCTCCTCCTCCTCCAGATCCTCCTCCTCCTCATCTGAGGTCCATGCAGAAAGAAAATGAATGGTTCCCATTCTGCTTGTAGATGCCTCTTTTGGGGAAGCGCTCATTGCAAGCGGGGAGAGGGTCATCCAAGGAGGTCCCATAGTTGATGGAGTCAAGCTGCAGCACCTCCGACTTCGGAAGGCTTCTAAAGGAGCTCAGAGACCTTTTAAAGCCAAGGTCTGGCACCTGCAAGTAATCCTTGCAGCAATAAACAATGTCTTGTTAGACCTGTAGCAGTGAGGAGGCCACCCACGAGTCAACCCGCCAGGTTTACTTGGCATGGTTCAGGAGGTGCGTGGAGCACGCCGAAATGCTGGAAAAATCACAAGGGCCTCTCAAAATAGGCTTAGAGAGGCCCTTAACGAGCATTTAAGGAGGTTAAATAGCGCAATGGCCAGCTGGAGGCAGGAGCTTTTCCCGACCTCCAAAACCAGCACTGGCAAAATTCCGCGGAGGCGGGTTGGAGGCGGGTTCCAAACCCGACCTCTTTGAATCTGATTTTCCCACTTTTCCCGCTTCCAAACCCGCCTCCTCCAACGTCAAAAAATCGCCCCCATGGCTACAGAAAAATCAGGACTGGAAATTAAACTTTGCAAGGTATAATAACTTTAGATAAGATAGAGAGGGAAAAGGGGGAGGTGGAGTAGCTGTACCTATTAGGGAAAACATAATGGCAGTAGAAAAAAGGGACACAGCTATCAGCAAAACAGAAATAGAATCCATGTGGATAGAAGTAAAAGATAATAACAGATCAATCACACTACTAGGGGTAGTCTACAGACCACCTAATTGTGGATGTGAGGTGGAGGAAGAAATATGCAAACAAATTAGGAAAATTAGTAGAAAACATAGAATAATAATCCTGGGGGATTTCAGCTACCCAGATATTAATTGGACAGAAGAGGTAGGTAAAAGGGATACAAGAATGTGTACAGGACTCCTTTCTAACCCAATATGTAAAAAGCTCAACAAGGGAGGATTTGCTATTGGATCTAGTAATGGGGAATGAACCAGAGCAGACAAGAGAAGTAAAAGTAGGGGAACATCTAGGCAATAGTGACCATAATATAATATGCGTTAAGATCATAATTGAGAAAGACATAAGCATGACGAAGACCAGGGTAATAGATTGGAGAAAAGCTGATTTTGAGGGGCTGAGAATAGAACTTGGGAAGATAAAATTGACACAATATTGGCAAACAGTGACGAACAGCAATTGGAAACATTGAAAATGGTGTTCAACAGAGTCCAAGATAAATATATTCCACTAAAAAACAAGAATAAGCTAAACACTAATGAGACACCATGGATGAATAAAGCTATAAGGGAAAAGTTGAGGGTAAGGAAAGAGGCATATATTAAGTACATGGACAGCAGGGGAGAATATGAAGAGATTAGGAGAGAAGTCAAAAAAGCAATTAGGAAGGCAAAAATGATCTATGAAATTAAATTACCAAGGAACATTAAAAAAAATAGTGAAATATTTTATAGGCTCGTAAATAAAAAAGGAAAGTTGGGATGGAAATAGGGCCACTAAGGAATGGACAGGATAATACATTGGCAGCGATAGAGAGATGGCAGAAATATTAAAAAAATAATTTGCTTCAGTATCTACCAGGGAGATAGAACAGGTAGAGATGACATTGGATGATGAGATTAGTAATGAGATAACTGCATTTAAAATAAAATGAGGAGATATATTAAATAAACTAATGAAACTCAAAGAGGATAAATCCCCTGGTCCGGACGGATTATGACCGCGCATTTTAAAAGAATCTAGAGAAGAGATAGCAGAGGCATTAATACACATATTTATTAATTCATTGGAAAAAAGTGTAGTGCCAGAGGACTGGTGGATAGCTAACGTTATACTTATATTTAAGAAGGGAGATACAGTAGAACATATCCAGGGAACTATAGGCCAGTCAGCTTAACATTGGTGGTAGGAAAAATAATGGAATCCCTACTAAAGGAGAAAATGGAAGAACATCTAGAAACCAAAAATATAATAATAAATAGTTGGCATGGATTTCAAAAGAGAGTCTTACTTGACCAACCTAATTGAATTTTTTGAAGAGGTAACAGAGAGTGTAGACAAGTGTAATGTAGTAGATGTAATTTATCTAGATTTTCAAAAGGCTTCCAATAAGGTACCACATAATAGACTAATGAATAAGGTCAGAGAATGCGGAGTCAAGGGACAAGTAGCAGAATGGATTGCTGGCTGGCTTCAGGACAGAAAGCAGAGAGTGGGAGTAAAGGGTAGCTATTCACAGTGGCAGAAGGTAAAGGGTAGCTATTTAGAGTGGCAGAAGGTGGGAAGTGGTGTTCCACAAGGATCAGTGCTGGGACCACTGCTGTTCACAATTTATATTAATGGTTTAGACTTTGGAATCAAAAACACAATTTCAAAATTTGCGGATGACACCAAATTGGGGGGATAGTCAATACTGAGGAGGACTGCAACAAATTACAATAAGATATTAATAAACTTGCAAAATGGGCACACACACACACCCTCACACACACACACACCCTCACA